>NC_069506.1:136205580-136505580 GCF_027579735.1 Bombina bombina
TATACTGTGTGTTTTTATTGTAAACATAAATTTATTTTAAAAATGTGTGTATGCATGTATATATTGTATATATGTGTATGTGTATGTGTATATATATATATATATTACAAACGTCATTAGTATTACAATTGTATCATTACATAACAGGTATGCAATCTACTTAAAGCTGATGACAGGCTTGTAGACAGTGTGGATAGGGGCCTCAGATGCTCTTATCGGAAAAGCAAAACTATAGGAAATTATTTGGCACCCTCTGAATTGCCCAGGATAACAGGCACAGAAGAAAGCTCTTGGCTAAGGCATAGGGGGATGTACAGATGTGGTAGGGCCAGATGTAAACCATGTGACAAAGCCATTATCTCGAATGAATTTCGTTCAGAGGTCACAGGTGAAGTGTTTAAAATAACCTCCTGCCTAAACTGTACATCCTCCTATGTCATATATGTTCTTTCCTGTGTGGAATGTAAGCTGCAATATGTAGGACTCACCTCAACTGAGGTTAATGTCCGAATACGTAATCATTTGTCTACCATCAAAATGGGAGAGGCAACTACCCCCTTGGTCAGACATTTCAAAGATTCACACAATAAAAGCAGTACCACTCTGAGATGGCAAGCCATTGAAAGAATCAAAACCCCTTTAAGAGGTGGGGACAGGAATCTAATTTTGGGAAAAAGAGAGATGTATTGGATCTTTAAACTCCAAACAAGAGTGCCAAGGGGTCTGAACTCCGAATATGATCTAATAAACTATTGGCAATAGTAACAAATTAATAAACAGCATTTTAGAACTATATTCATATTCACACACTATTACTATGCAAGCACTAAGTACTTCAAATTTTCAAATTTCCAAAAATCACATAACATACTATTGGGAAAAAGCTTTGATTGTTAGACAGAACATTTAGATAAATGTGTAATATATACACTCTTCCGTACCTTAACAGTAAATAGAATAAATCACTAGAGAAGAAAAAAAAGTGTCTCTGTTATGTACTTACATAATGATATCAATTAGTAAGCATAATGTATAATAAGTCACCAGTCCAGTGAAACTTATCAGAGGTCTTCCAAGTAGATAGATAAAAACTACACCAAGAATTTTATTCACTATAGGTACGGTACTCAATCAATTAGTGTTACAACTTAGGTACATAATTAACACATAAAACAGAAATAATGCGCTAAACAGAATGTTTAAAAATAACGCAAAATAAAATACCCAATTTTTCTCACCCTCTTTAATGATGGTCATATAGTGCAATAGGTCCAAGTCTTCAAATAATTTATCACAGTTTTCCATATCTATACTTACATACAAATACAAGAATGTAATTTTTCAACAAAAGATAGTAGTTGGTCAGCAGCATAAAGTAATCAGGTAGGGAATAGGTTAACTCAGCACTTTAGTTCTAACATTGAAAATGTGTAATCATGTTTTAACCAATCAGAATTAACATTGTCTTTTAAATGGTTAGCACTGATGCACTCAATCAAGCTATGATTACGGCACACAGCCGAAACATGTCAGCTTGAGTACACAGTGCTCTATGTTTCTTTGCTGTAGGACCCCTCCAGGGACTTTTTAATGGATAACAAATAAAGTTGTTTTTAACTCACTCATTTGACCTACGGATCGAATTCTTTCCTCATTCTTTGTGTATCTATGGCCAGGATCCGGGGTCACCAAGCTCGGCAACTTTCTTCCTAAAGGATACAGGTAACAGTGCTTACACTACGGAACTACTTCGGCGCCAGTACCAGACATCCGGCGCAAGGATTTGACGTCACTCTACCACGTGGACACGGAGGACTCCCTACGCTACAGACGTCTCAGACAGCCCTGGAGCTGCACGTTGGGAGACCGAAGGAGAGAGGCAGGAGGACTGCTGCATCAGACCGAGAGGCCACGACAATAATCGTGAGTTGCAAGCGGCCATAGGCTGCACGGGGCCCGGTCCCCAGCACTTATACACATATTGCATCTGATGTATAGCCTTAGGGCTCCATGTACTAAGCCGTCAATTCATCCGTCATTTTAGACGCGGCTAAACTCGCCGTTACTCGCCGCGGGCGAAATGGTGTCCGCTGTAGCTATGTACTAATAATCCCACAATAAATAGACACCTCTAGCCCGCCGCGAGCAGTGGCGGAATATTGATAAATTTGACGCCTCACTCGCCGCGAATAAGCTGATGTACTTAACTTTCAGTTCAATTGTCTGGCCAATTGTTAACACGTGACATGTAAGGTGTCATGAACGTCATAGTAGACGCGGGAATAGAATTTTGCTCCTATAAATGGACAACTTTTCTAAACAACTGTATTATTGTTCCAAAAATTTTGGAGAGTAATTACAGAGCGCTCGTTGTTGTGATCTTTATTTACAATTTCGATATGGCTTCATCTGGATCTGAAACCGCTTCAAAATCCAAGAATCCTCACTTTTCTCATCAGCAAAACGTCGTTTTGATTGACATGATTATTGACTCTTATGATTATTTGTTTGGATGTCGTGTCAAACAGACAAATTTTTCTAGAAGGAAGCAGATCTGGCAAAGGATCAGCGACGCTGTTAGTGCCCAGGGTCCAGGAAAAAAGGATGTCGATCAGCTGAAGAAGCGTTACAACAACATTAAACGCTTCGCTAAAGCTAAATTGGCCAGAGAAAAAAATTCGGCACGTGCTACCGGAGGTGGACCAGCATATGTGGCCGACCTCAATGACTATGAGCAGAAGCTTGTTCAGCGTCTGGGACCAGAGATCATCACTGGCATAACGGATGATTGTGACAGTGATTTAAGAGGTAAATGTACAACATAGTTGACGTAAATGTTTTTTTTAAAGTTATGATAGGTCATTGTCTCCAATATATATTTCTTTAAAATAACATTATCTGACTTCTTATGCTTTAGTATCCTATATGCCATCTAGGCCCCAAATACTGTAATCATTTATGTTGCATATATGTATAAGGGATTGTACAAGCCATTTAGGCCCCAAATACTGTAATCATTTATGTCGCATATATGTATAAGGGATTGTTGCGTTATTTGACTATAGAATATTATTGTTAACATCTTTCCAAATTGTTCTCCGCTTTATAAACATACTTTTTTCAGATATAGCTATGCACATAGTTGACGCAGTCACATGAACCATCTATGTGCATCAACCAATGATCATTTACTGTGCCTGTATAGATTTGCTTTTCCTCAAAGTATAAAAATCCAATGAATGCAAAAACATAATACATTTAAATATTTTTGAAAAAGCATTTTCTTATGCAATTTGTAAAAGTAATTATATTTGTTCATGTCCCTTTAAAGGGCCACTAAACCCAAAATCTTTTATTAATGATTCAGATAGAGAATTGAAATTTAAACAACATATTACTTCCATTATTTCTTTGGCTTCATTTTCTAGATATTCTTAGTTGAAGAAAAATAAATACACATGTTGAGCCAATCACACGAGGCTTCTTTGTGCATCAATCAAATGCTTTTCAACAAAGAATATCAAGAGAATAAAACAAATTAGATAATATAATTAAATTAGAAAGATGTTTATAAATGCATTCTCTTTCCAAATCATAAAAAAAGGTGGTTGGCATGTCCCTTTAATGATTGAGCCTGCATTCACTGCTGTAATTATTATTATTAACACTTTTAGCTTTCAGTTTCAACTAGAAATAAAAATAAACCTAATTTTTTTTTATTTATTTTTTTAAAGCAATGCCAACATCACAAGCAGAGCCTGTGAGGAGTAACGAAGTGCCCACTTGTTCTACTTCTACTTCATCTTCTGCGGTTTCAAGACCACCTAGTGCAGCTGTTTCCAGACCTTCGGCCAGTTTTACACATGGACAATTAATACGCTCATCATCTAATGTTACACACACAACTTCCTCGGCGGACACACTACCTGATCTAAGGACCAGCACTCCACAAACTGGTGTTGGTAGAGCAACTGGTAAGTACTTTACAAATGAATAATTTCAATGTTGTGTGTTTTATCTCTTTTATCATTTAAATGTCAAATGTCATTATTGACATATTCTATTTCGAGATCTTTTACAGATGGAATGTAATTTGAAGTTCAAATAGCAATGATCATAGATTTTCATGAAAGGGACACTGTACCAATTTTTTTAAATGAGGATTCGTGTAGAGCATGCATGCTATTTTAATCAACTTTCTAATGGTTTTAAAATTTATCATTATTTTCTTTTTGAGAATTGATCATAGTATTACATAAGAAAGCTGATAAAAATTCCATGCAATATATCTTATTCTCAAAAAGATTATTTTTGCTTCAGTGTCCAGTTAATTGCAAAATACATTTCCATTAATAATTTTGAATATATCGTTACATTGACAAAAAAACATTTTATTTATTTATTTTTATGTTATTTATTTTTTTATAGGTGATTTGGGACGTCTTTTCCAGCGATTGACTGGACATTCATCTCCATTATTTGATGGTATGTATCACATATGTATAAATATATATTGGTGTATAACGGTTGTATCAGCTCTCTCCTTCTATTCTATTTCTGCAAGTGTTTTTATAACAATTTATTTTTATTTACTAACAATTTGTTATGTCTTGATCTAGAAGAAGAAAACTCATCAAGGGAGATCACTATCAATCTCATGCCGATAGTGGAAAATCACATTCAAGATGAACCACCAGGAGGGAATGATGGAAGTGAGACTCCAGATATTCTTGAAGATTTGGGAGATGCGCAACCGGATGAAATTCACACACCAGAAAACATTGAGGAACCTGTTGAAACACAGGCACCACCAATTGCACTGCAAACAGGTGGTGTAAATATTGACAATACACCGGCAGAATGACTATTGGGCGATGTTGCATTGAGGGAAATGTTGACACTGGCAAGGCAATACAGAGAGGACCACAGAGAAATGCAACATATTATTAACACAAATATTGACCGCTGGGCTGCTCTGTCAGAAAAAAATATGGAAATAGAAATGCAAAGGAATGAGATAGAGATGCAGAAATTACAGCTGCAAAGAGAGATGTTCCAGTGGCAGAGGCAGATGGATGAAGAGAAAAACCATCAAATTAACAGAGCTTTAACCATCAGCGAAAAGACATTACAATCTCTGTTGGCTATTGTCAGTGAAAGGGAGGCTACAACAGACCCAAAGAGGCCACGTCTGGAGTGAACATTTTGTATTATTTAGTCACTGTTCATTTTTTTAATCTGTATATTGTTTACTAAGTTATTTTTTGTGTATTTTAAAGGGACACTGTACTCTAATTTTTTCTTTTGTGATTCAGATAGAGCATGCAATTTTGATTAAAGTTGATTAAAATTGCATGCTCTATCTGAATCACAAAAGATAAAATTTGGATACAGTGTCCCTTTAAGTTTAAAATGTTAGTCACTGTTCATTTTTTTAATCTGTATATTGTTTACTAAGTTATTTTTTGTGTATTTTAAAGGGACACTGTACTCTAATTTTTTCTTTTGTGATTCAGATAGAGCATGCAATTTTGATTAAAGTTGATTAAAATTGCATGCTCTATCTGAATCACAAAAGATAAAATTTGGATACAGTGTCCCTTTAAGTTTAAAATGTTAGTCACTGTTCATTTTTTTAATCTGTATATTGTTTACTAAGTTATTTTTTGTGTATTTTAAAGGGACACTGTACTCTAATTTTTTCTTTTGTGATTCAGATAGAGCATGCAATTTTGATTAAAGTTGATTAAAATTGCATGCTCTATCTGAATCACAAAAGATAAAATTTGGATACAGTGTCCCTTTAAGTTTAAAATGTTAGTCACTGTTCATTTTTTTAATCTGTATATTGTTTACTAAGTTATTTTTTGTGTATTTTAAAGGGACACTGTACTCAAATTTTAAAATGTTAGTCACTGTTCATTTTTTTAATCTGTATATTGTTTACTAAGTTATTTTTGGTGTATTTTATGTTTAAATATTTTTTATTGAGTTTTTTACAGCATAAATATAACAAATTATAAACTGTTGCATGAGGTAAATACATCAGAGCCCCTTTGAGTGGGGGGCAGTTGTCATCATAACATTGTATTAATACCTTTCATTATGGCATACAAACAAGAAAAAAGGGAGGAGGGGGGAGGGGAAAAAGAGGGGAGGGGGAAACCAGGAGGGGGAGGGATGGGACAGGGAAGGAAATTGCCCTGAGTTTTCAAAAAAATTAGAACTGAGTAACATATGGGCAGGGCTAGCCATATATCCATACATCAAAGAGATTAAGAGAGAAAAGAAAAAGAAAAAAAAAAAAAAAAAAGAGAAAGAAATAACTAAATCTCAAAACTAGGGGAAAAAAAAACGAAACAAATTTTGTACTCACATCAAAGTTGCATATATCAATATCAAATATTTTACGTTACGAAAGAAAGAGGTATTTAAAAGTTGCTTTATAGAGGCTACTTATTCTTTCCCGAGCCAACACACCTCTGCTATTGTGTATATATTTTCTTCTGATCCAACCCCCAGATCAAACGTCTGCACTATGTAGTGTTTAAACGGTAGTGGCATTATTCAGGGCCCAATAGAACCAAACCCTCTCAAATGACTCTCTAGTATTCATGATCCATGAAGCTGACTCATACATTCTAAACATATTGTTAATTTTATTCCTCACCTCTATCCATGTTGGTGCCCCCGTTTTCCAGTGGTATGCTATTGCTATTCTTGTGGTCGTGCATAGGATTCTGATAAAGGCATTAATATCTTTATTATATTGTTTGAAACCTGTGTGTAATAAGGCCTGTGAAATATCAAGCTCTATCTCTTCCTCTAGGATAGAGCTAAGTAAAGTGGAGAGAGAATGCCATATCTGTTTTACCCCATCACAGTCCCACCACATGTGTTTAAAGGTGCCTATGTTCCCACATCCCCTGTAGCATAAGTTGGATGCCGCCTGTGACATATGAGAGGTAATATTTGGTGTGAGGTACCAGCGAAATGCTATTTTGAGAGTATTTTCACGTAGATCTGCACTGATCAGCCCTCTTCCCATGGAGCTAAATATATTCTCCCATGTGTGTTTATCATATCTGACATTAATGTCTTCTTCCCACCTCTGCATCAAAGTTGTTTTAGGGGCATTGGGGTCTTTCTGTAGCGCTATGTACATAATAGAGATTGTACGTTTAGGCCTGGATGTTAGTGAGTATATGTTTTCCAGTGTTGTGGGGGAAGAGGCTCTCTCATTGCCCATATATTTACGGATGGAGGAGGACAACTGTAAATATTGAAACCACCTTATCTTCATCGGAGTCAGTTTATCTTGAATCTGAGTGTAGGTCATAAGTGTATTATTGAGTAAGGCATCCGCAACTCTATACAGCCCTTTATTTGCCCATTTATCTATAATGGTATAAAGTTCTTGAGGCATAATTTTCCTAAGTGGGATCATCACTGATCTCGGAGGTAGTATGTTGTGGTGATCTGTTATCCATTTTTTAACTTGTTTGGTGGATGTATGGATTGGTGATCTATATATAAGTGTATTACTTGTTTGGTCCTTCCATAACATGTCGTCTGCATTTGGTAGTCCCTCCATCCCCGCCTCTAACTTGGGCCAGATAATGTCTCCTTGTCTCCTCCCCAGTAGTATTGTTTGAGATATTCTAGCTGCCTTGTAATAGTCAATTAGGTTTGGGACACCTACCCCTCCCAGAGTTTTGTGTTGTGTCAGAACCACTGAAGGGATTCTTGCTTTTTTGCTACCCCTAACATAGGCTATTAGTTCCTTTTGTAGTGTGGATAATTCTAAAACCGGGATAGGTAGAGGTAGTGTGCGGAATAGGTAAAGTAACCGTGGGAAAACATTCATTTTGACTGCGGTAAGTCGGCCATACCAAGAAAAAGTATGTCTTCTCCAACTCTGGAGGTCCTTTCTTATAGTTTTAAATAACGGAGTATAATTGTACTTATACAGTTGGTTGTATTGAGATGTTAGCTGGATCCCCAGGTACCTAAGAGAGTGTTTCACCCATTTAAACTCAAAGTTAAGCTCTATGGTTTTTTTTGTATGGGGGGGTAAAGCTATTGGTAATGCCTCGCATTTCTCAAGATTGATTTTATATCCCGATATCTGTGAGAATCTATCGAGGAGGTTGTATAAATTCGGGAGAGACAACAGGGGTTTCGTAACGGTGACCAAAATGTCATCTGCAAAGAGGGTGAGTTTGTATTCTTGATTTGCTATAGTGGCGCCGGCGATATCCGGGGATAGTCTTATTCTAGCTGCTAGGGGCTCTATGCATAGAGCAAATATCAGGGGGGACAGAGGGCATCCCTGTCTTGTCCCATTCCTTATGGGAAAAGGTTTAGATCTATATCCTGCCGATACAACCTGTGCAGTGGGGCTAGAGTAAATTGCCTGAATTGCTTTAATAAAGGGACCATCAAACCCCATGTGCCGCAGTACCATCATCATGTATCTCCAGTCTATCCTATCAAACGCCTTCTCCGCATCCAAAGATAGGAGCAGAGAAGGCGTTTCCTTCTTTCCCAGGTGTTCTATAATATTTATCATTCTTCTTATGTTATCCGGGGCCTCCCTATTTGCTATAAATCCCACCTGGTCCGGATGGACAAGTGAGGGCAATATAGTTTTTAAGCGATTGGCCAATATCTTGGTGAATATCTTCAGATCCTGATTTATGAGCGATATAGGGCGATAACTGGCGCAGAGTTTGGGATTTTTCCCTGTTTTAGGAATGACCACAATTTTAGCCCCCAGTAATTCCTTTGGTATTTCCCGGCCCTCTAAGAAATGATTACAGAATTTCGTGAGATGAGTTAATAATGTTGTACGAAATAGCTTATAATAATCCCCCGGGAAGCCGTCCGGTCCCGCTGCCTTTCCCACTTTCAATTCTTTTATAACCTGTATAACCTCTATTGGAGATACGGGGGCATTTAAGATAATTTTGTCCTCATCTGAGATAACCGGAAGATGTGCATCAGTCAAAAAGTTATGTGTGTCTTTTGTAATAGATGGTGAGTGTTTAGTTTTGTGACCATCATAGAGTTGGCCATAGTACCTTGCGAATTCATCTACTATCTCCTGAGGAGATGATGTTGTATCTCCATTGGCTAGCTGTAGGAAGGGAATAGCCATGGCTCTATTTCTTTCCTGTAGTTTATGTGCCAAATATCTGTCTGGTTTATTGGCAAATATGAAATATTGTACTTTCAGTTTATGTAGTGTTTTAGTGGCATTTGTAGTCAGTAAGTTAGCTAATGTGGTTCTTTTTGCCTGTAATGTTCTTAAGGTATTGTCACTATGTGTAAGCCTGTGTGACTTCTCTAAAGTGGCTATCTCTTGGTGGAGTGTAGATATCTGTTTTCGACATTGTCTGGTATGTGCCGCCTTCCCTTGCATTAGTATTCCCCTAAGATATGCTTTGTGGGCCGCCCATGTGTATAAAGGGTTGGAGGTGGTATCTATATTTATGTCCCAGTACTCTTTGAGATATTTCAGGACCTGGTCCTGTGCTAGGGGCTGCTGGAAATATTGTGGGTCATAAGACCACGACTTTTCCCGCTTATGATCTTGTATCCCATCTAAAGATAGCGTCAGTATGGAGTGGTCAGACCAAACGCAGGGGTATATTTCAGAAGATAGTAAGATCGGGTGAAAGATTTGGCTGGTATAGATATAGTCAATTCTTGTATAAGATTTATGTGCAGCGGAATAATAGGTGGTGTCGTTTGTGGTTCCATATAAGGCCTGCCAGGAATCTATAAGAGTGTGGGATGCCAGGTGTTCCTGAATGTGCTTTATATCCCGGTTGTGTTGCTGTTTTTTATGTGATAAAGTCTCTCGACTGGGTGTCTGGATCGGAGATAAGTTAATGTTAAAATCTCCAGCTACTATAATCCTAATTTGGGACCACTGAGTTAGAAGATGCGATATATGGGCAAAGAATTCTGTCTGTTTCGTATTAGGTGCATATATATTGCAGAGTACTATGTCTGTGTTATCAATTTGACCTTTAACTATTAAATATCTCCCCTCCTCATCTGTGGTTATGGATTCAAGTTCAAAGTTAAGGACCGAGTGAATCAAAATGGAAACTCCTCTTTTTTTGGTAGAGGCTGTGGCATGGTAATGTTGCTGAAAGTGTCTGGACCAATATTTAGGAACCTGATTGTTAAGAAAGTGAGTCTCCTGTAGGAAGAGAATATTAGCTTTGATATTTATATATTGGTTCATTGCCACTCGTCTCTTTACATCCGTATTCAGGCCTCTCACATTATGAGAAATTAATTTAATTTTAGGGGCCATCTAAGTGGATATAGGATGTATCATAAATATATTGGGATATAGTTTGAGAAGATGTATGCATCTGGAATTTCTCTGACCGGGGTAAGCCTCTGACCATTCTACAACTGTGTCATCTGGGCGTGTGTGATGTGCTACAACATTATGTGGCTCTAAAAGGGGATTGTAGTGAGTAGTGTGAGTACAATAACAAATTAGTGAATTAACCATAGAAAAAAAACATAATAATTCCCTCACTTGAGGGCAAGGTAATAAGATAAATAACCTTAACATTTTAAGTTTAAGTAACTGTGCAAGTGTTATAACTATGCAATAGAGAACAAAAACAATGGGCGTGAGCCCTGTCTCTTCTACAGGCACATGGTAACTGCAGTTCATCTTTCTCCCAACTCCCTGCTTTACCCCATTACCTGCAGAGTTTTTCATATATAACCTGATGGTCTATACAGGGAGTCCGGTAGTATACCTATTAAGCTTACAAAACTTCCATAGCTGGTAGCATGGCTACCACCTACTCATTAGAGAGTCACATAAAAAGGTACTTCATGTGAGATAGCTATGTTCCTCCTGCATTTGTCGACTTGTGGCTTTCATTTCTTTTCTCTTCCAGAGATAGAGAAAAACAAAAGGATTTCCCAGAAGGAAGCTGTGTTTCACTTATTCTTAGAACGTTTCTTACTGACTGTTTTCCATCTAGGAATGGTGTTTGATCTCAGAAATGCCTGGGGTTCCAGTTGTAGGGCTGAGACCGGCGGATCAGGCATTTTTGGTGTTTCTAGCCCCAGTCGTTGGCATAAATCAGGGATGTCTGCCGCTTCCTTGATAGTCACAGTTAAGTTGTCCTTCAAGATATACAGAGCGAAAGGGAACCCCCATTTGTATTGAATCTGTTGTTTCCTCAATAGCTGAGTTAAGGGGCGAAAAGAGTTCCGCCTTTGGAGAGTCCTAAAAGATAGGTCTTGATAGAATTGAACAACTGACCCCTGGAATTTGAACGTAGGAGCATTTCTAGCTGCTGAGAGTATTAGCTCTTTGTCTTGGAAGAGCAGCATCTTCACTATTACATCTCGCGGTGGAGCCTCCCCCTTAGGTTTAGCCCTCAGAGCTCTGTGAGCTCTTTCCATAGTAAAATCACTATTTCCCTCATTTCCAGTTATGCTTCTGAAGAGTTGTTGTAGATAGGTAGGTAGCTCCTTACCATCCACTGTCTCCGGGATACCTTTTAGCCTTAGATTGCTTCTTCTACTCCTGTTCTCCAGATCTTCAATCTTGTCTTGCATCTCTATGAGCAGTTGGTGATGTGAGGCAATGGTTTGTGAAAGTCCATTCATATCCTCCGTAATTGCTTCTGTATGTTCTTCAATTGTATCCATTCTACCTCCTAGTTCTGCTATATCAGACCTGATCTCTGTTAGACTAGCTGTAACTGCTGTGTGCATGGAATCAATTTTAGTCCATAATTTATCAAAGCTAGCTGATATATCTTGTTTTGAAACCAAAGATTGCAGGTCTGCTTTAGTTACTGGGGTCTGATCTGTGTTTGATACTGCAGATTCTGAATCTGAGTCCATTTCTTCTGGGATCTCAGCGTCTGGTTGGTCTATCTGTTTTATTGTTTTGGAAGGCTTGAAGTATGTGTTCAAAGATGTAGGCTTGTTTCTTTTGTCTAAGGAGGATTTCCTGGCAGACATTTCGGGAGACCTGTGAAAAAACCCCAGGTTCTCACTATGAAATAATGTAGTGGATCAAGGAGCAGGTGTCAATAGGGTTATAATCTGTTTGGTGAAAAAAAAGGAAACTCGTGAGGTTCTTAAAAGTTGGAGGGGGAGGCTCTCACCGCGCTATCTCTGACTAGAAATGCATAAGGATTGTCACGGTGGTTTTGATATAATACTGGTGTTCTCTGTCCCGCTTTGGATGCTATTTTCCGGGATACATGTCCCCAGATACCTTCGTATGACTCATGTTAACAGACTAGCAGGGTATCAGTCCACACTTGCACAGCATAAGGTCAGCGGCTAAAAGTTCGGCATATTTTTAGACTGCAGTCACACCAAATTTAGCTTCGATAGCTACAGGTTATTTGGACAAGGAGAAAAAAACAGCCGTATGGGCTCTCAATTGTCTGTAGCTTGTTTGTAAATCACCTAAGTGAATAAAGGCTGCGTGGTTTAGAAAAGATTACTGTCCTGTATCAAAAGCTGCAAGACAAGATGGCCTCCTTTCCCGCCACTGGCAGTCCTGCTAAAGTATAGTGTTAATCCTCCAATTGGCCTTATAAACCCAAGAGGGTGACAATTCAGCAGCAAAGTGTCCCAAAGGATATAGTCAGCTAACTGGATGTGTGCAGCTAATTTCCTTCTGTTACATTTTAGGAGATAGGCCCGGAGTGTTTAAAACTTATTTCTGTCAATAGATATGTTCAATCTCACCATTAGTAGTCTCCTGGGGTCTCCCTTTATAGCACTCCTGTAATCGGATGGGTCACTCGTTTCTTTTTCCCTCTTTTTAGGGCTGGAGGTTCCGGGGTAGGCCGCAGCCGCGGCCTTTCCTAGAAATCTGCTGGTTCTCGTTTGTGGATATATCGGAAATCGGCAGGTATCCACTCCAAAGTTGTACCGGATAGTCCCTGTTAGTATATCTATCACCTAGTGGGCTTTTGACGGTGATATTCCTCAAATAAAAGTGTAAAACTGGTGTTATTTGTCACTTTCTGTGCAGAGCTAAACAGAAGTGCTGCTTCTCTCTTTGCTGGCAAACTCCGCCTCCATTTTTGGTGTATTTTAAAGGGACACTGTACTCTAATTTTTTCTTTTGTGATTCAGATAGAGCATGCAATTTTGATTAAAGTTGATTAAAATTGCATGCTCTATCTGAATCACAAAAGATAAAATTTGGATACAGTGTCCCTTTAAGTTTAAAATGTTAGTCACTGTTCATTTTTTAATCTGTATATTGTTTACTAAGTTATTTTTTGTGTATTTTAAAGGGACACTGTACTCAAATTTTAAAATGTTAGTCACTGTTCATTTTTTTAATCTGTATATTGTTTACTAAGTTATTTTTGGTGTATTTTAAAGGGACACTGTACTCTAATTTTTTCTTTTGTGATTCAGATAGAGCATGCAATTTTAAGCAACTTTCTAATTTACTTCTATTACCAATTTTTCGTCGTTCTCTTGATATCTTTATTTTAAAAAGAAGGCATCTAAGCTGAGGAGCCAGCAAATGTGTGGTTCAGAACCATGGACAGCAATTGTTTATTGGTGCTGCCCAATCAGCAAGGACAACCCAGGTTGTTCAACAAAAATGGGCCGGCATCTAATCTTAAATTCTTGCTTTTCAAATAAACATACCAAGAGAATGAAGAAAATTTGATAATAGGAGTACATTTGAAAGTTGATTAAAATTGCATGCTCTATCTGAATCACAGAAGATAAAATTTGGATACAGTGTCCCTTTAAGTTTAAAATGTTATTATTTAATAAAGACAAATTTTTTTATGGCCAAAAATAACGTTTATTTACATAAATTCAAACTCACTTTTGATTCTTCAACACAAAAGTTTTTCTCAGTTATTAATCATGACAAAACAAAAAATGAAATCAAATTACATATTTACGGTATAAAAAATCTACTTGCTCCATTAACATTCCCAAAGTTGCCCTAATTTTAGAAATTTTTTGTTTAACATGATCTTCTAGACAACTCTGAGTACTTTTGTCTGCAGTTTCAATAGTTGATGTTGAAGATAAATCTGTAGAAAAATAAATGCAAAGCAAATTTTAATTCAATTTTCATATACATATTCAATGTATGATAGGGTTTTTCATCACAAATATTACCTCCTGATGTGCTGTTATCTACGTTATCTACTATATTAGCTTCTACACTTATGTCCACTCCTTTAAAGCTTTCATCTGAGCCAACTCCTATTTGAAATATACAATATGTATTAGTTAAAACTTGGATTTTCTTAGATTTAAGATTACTGAGTATGAAACATACCTTTATCTAACATCATTGTTGGTAAAACTTCTATCCTTGGTTGAGTATCATCTGAAGTCAATGCTTCAAATATTGTCACACTATCAGGATTTTGAAATTCTTCCATTTCCATACTAGTTTCCATGTCTTCCATGGTAATATCTATGAACGAAATTACAAAGATAAAGATAGAAAACTATTAAATCAAAAACCTTGTATATATTATTTAAAACAATAATAATAATAATAATCATTAAAAGGGACACAGAACCCAATTTCTAAGTTTCATGATTCAGATAGTGCATGCAATTTAAATAAACTTTCAATTTTACTTCATTCTTTTTGTATCTTTATTTGAAAAGCAAGAATCTAAGTTTAGATGCCAGCCCATTTTTGGTGAACCAACTGTGTTGTACTTGCTAATTGGACAGAACCAATCAAAGAGTGCTGTCCATGGTGCTCAACCAAAAATTGGCTGGCTCCTTAGCTTAGATGCCTTCTTTTTCAAATAAAGATAGAAAGTTAATGAGGAAAAAAATGATAATAGAAGTAAATTAGCAACTTGATTAATATTGCATGCTAAAACTTTTTAAGCCAAAACCTAAAATATATGATTTAAAATTTAAATAAGTAATTACCTGTCTGTGTGTTTTTATGACAAATTTCATATGGATTTGGAGATAATTCAATATCCAATAGTGATATTGGCAAAGGTGGAGAAAGAGCTTCACTTCTGGGTGTTTGCACCAACATTGACCTTAAGTAGCGTGGTGGGTGTGCACACTTCATTCTCCTACTTCTCATATCTATAAACATATATATAATAAAAATTTGTAATAAAATTTTTTTAATTAATTATTCCAAGTAATTTTTTGTTTTCAAAACATTCAGTTCTGCATGCTTACTTTTCTAACATGTTTCAATGTTATATAGTAATATATTTATATTTTATTCTACTAACTCAGTTCTGCATGTTTCAATGGTATATACTAATATAGTTATATTTTACTCTACTAACTCATTTTTGTATGCTAAGTTTTCTAACCTTTTAAGTGTATATAGTAATATAGTTAAATTTTAATCTACTAACTCAGTTCTGCATGCTTACTTTTGTAACTTTTTGCAATTGTATATACTAATATAGTCAAAGTAACACTCAGAAAATATTATTTTCCTGGATTCGTCAATGATGACGCAGTTCAAAAATAAACCCTTTTTATTTTTAATTAAAAATTATTTCATATATAATTTTGAAACTTACATGTCCTTATCAATCTTCGAATCGATTTATAGTACTTCGGTTCTCTTCTCTTCAAATCACTATATTTTCTAAGACACTGTTGTCTTGTTCTTTTAATTTTTGAAATACGATGCATTCTTCTCAGCATCTCGTATATAATTTTGTCTCTGCATTCCTGTCTCACTCCCCTCACACCACCAATCCGTTTAGGGAAATATTTATCCATGGCATAAACTAATATCACCAATTCTCCAGCACCAAAAGGTTCAGGACGCGACATGTTAGACGATGACGTGATTAATCGTTATGTCAATCATTAGCGCATTGATATAGATATGTATCCCCGAAAAATAGAGAAAAATATAATGTATATGTAGATTAATGTATTTTATGAAGGTTTTTAAATATTGATGTTTATAGTTATTACAAATGATATTTGTTTTCTATACATTTTCTTTGTTTCAGATGTGTTGATATGTATTAACATTTATACTTTGGTTTACAATAGTTATTTTGTTTCTAAACATTTTATTTGTTTCAGATGTGTTTTTATGTATTAAAATTTATTTTGGTTTACAATTTTTATTTTGTTTCTAAACATTTAATTTTTTTAAGATGTGTTTATATGTATTAAAATGTTGTTTGGTTTACAATTGTTATTTTGTTTCTAAACATTTTCTTTGTTTCATATGTGTTTATATGTATTAGAATTTATTTTGGTTTACAATTGTTATTTGGTTTCTAAACATTTCCTTTTTTTTTCAGATGTGTTTATATGTATTAAAAGTTACTTTGGTTTACAATTGTTAATATATAATGTTTAAAGATTATAATTTTGTAATAAAATAATTTATTTTGCCATTATTTTCTATATGCCACTATTCTTTTAACAAATCTTGAATGCAAAAATATATTATAAAGGTTAAGAAAATAAGTGCTAAGAGTAAGCCCTTAAGGTATTTATTTGAATATGGGAAAACCTAGTAGCTGTTAAAAATAGAGGTTAGAATAAAACAAATAAAATTAGCAAGTCTTTTTTAACTCAAAAATCCAATCTGATAACATAAAGCACTGTTGAATATACTGTCGCTTGTTACAGCTACAATTCAATGACACAATACAATGAATTAGCATCAGCTATGGAGGGATTACATTACAATAATCACATATGTAAAAGAGTGAGAGCAGCTGTAGACACTAGTGTGATGTCACAAAGACAATGTATTACCTATAATATTGTCTGTAATAACTTTGATCACAAACTTTATTTATTTGAAACCTTTGATAATTGAAGAGCAACAACTGTTATGTATTTAACTGTTTATCATGAGTGATTTTTAATAACCTTAATTTTTAAAAAAAAAATGGAGACAAGTTAATAAAGAAAGTTTTTTATTGATCAACTGAAACTTTAATCCTCAAACACAAAATATTGTTCTGAAACCATGTCCCTTGTTGCATTTCCACGCCTATTAGCTTGTTATACACATATTTCTTCTGGTAAATCATCAGCATCTATTGGATCTTCATCTTCTAATGGACAGCCTCTTTTAATTGCAATATTGTGCAGTATGCAGCAAACCAATATAATTTTTGCAACTTTCTCTGGTGCATACTGCATAGCACCACCAGAACGATCAAGACATCGAAACCGCATTTTCAAAAGACCGAAAGTCCTCTCAATAATCCCCCTGGTAGATCGGTGAGCTTCATTGAAACGTACTTGACTTCTGGACTGTGAGTTGTTATAGGGAGTCAACAGCCATTCTGTACATGAGTACCCTCCATCTCCTAATAGAAGATATAATAAATATAAATATTAATATAAGAATAATTATAAAGATTCAGAACTATACAATACAATTAAACTATACAGATTACAGTCGACAAATTGGGCGCAATTTTGGTACATTGAAATGAGAGACATATTAGACGCCAGTTATGCTTACCTAGAAGCCATCCGTCAGGCATATTTCCCTCCTCGAACTTCCGGTATAACCCAGTCTGCCTTAAAATGTAAGAATCATGACAGGAGCCAGGAAAGTTAGAACGGACACTGATAATCCTCATGTTGGGGTCACAGACCATCTGGACATTCAAGGAATGGAAATGCTTTCTATTCCTATAGATCTCCTCACGAGCTTGAAGTGGTCTTACAGCAACATGGGTACAGTCTATGGCACCTAGGACATTAGGCATCCCAGCCATCCTATAGAAATTTGACTTGATAGATTGCCATTCTTCAGGGGTAGATGGCAAACAAACATATCGATGAAAAATAACCATCATAGCCCCTATTACTTTGGATAAGTGGCGTGAAAAAGCAGATTGACTCATTCCAATAATGACGCTAGAAACTGCCTGAAAGGAGCCTGTTGCAAAAAAATGCAATGCCGCTAATAGTTTCAGAAGTCCCGGAATAGCTTGTGAACGAGCAGTCATCGGCTCCAAATGATCTTCAATCTCTCGATACAGGTGTAATATCGATTCACGATCAAGCCGGAATCTTTGTATGATCTCTCGGTCAGAAAGGCCGTGCAAACCAACCCGTGGAAGGAATACACGGGGGACTCGAACTCTCCTTCTTCTAACGATACGATTAGCTACATTTCCAGTATTCTGTCTTCTAGCCCGGATTTGCATCAAACGGAGAATAAACAAAAACAGAATTCTCTCCATAGCTGCTGAAATGAACAATGTAAGTACAATGCTGATATTACTGCCTTTTATATATGTATAGACTGGCGTCTAGTGGCTTTCCTATTGTTTTGTACCTTGCCCGCCACCTAAAAGGTGGCGAGGCAAAAATAACGAGGTGGGGGCGGAGATTGACGCGAGCGGACAAATAGATTTTTTAGTACATTCGTTTTTGGCGAGTTGGTGGTCAAATGTGTCTAATTACAGTAAAAAATGGAGAGGTAGCGAGGTATGGCGGATAAGTACGCTCGCAATTTTAAAGATGCAAGTTTTTACATAATTGACGGCTTTGTACATATCAGTTTGCGAGTTTGGACGCGAGATTTGTTGCGGGTAGCTCGCTGACTGCTTAGTACATGGAGCCCTTAGTCTGAAACGCACAACCTGACCCACAGACAAATGCACAGGGTGGATGGACTCTCACCATTATTTCCACTATGCTTAGAGTGAACGGTAGTGTAAGCACATAAAGAAAGTGTTCATATGTTTTTGGACTTAAATATTATGCCTTTGTTGTAGCAACACAGACTTTCTACTTTGATGTTTGTTGTTTGAATTGAATGCTATCTGGCAGCATTACTGTGTAGTACAACACTAAGAGCTCACTTACAAAATGGAGGGGTCCGTAGTTAATTTTTATTCCCTGCTACCGGCTGCTGAGAGGGGATATGGAGACCAGGACTTTGATACAGTATTTTCTTTGGACATTTCCACATACTCATTAAGTGAACTATTTGACAGAATGGAGCAACTACTTGTTAGGGAACACAAGCTCCAGTTCGATATATGGACTTTTGAAAAGTACATAAAACTTAACATCATACCAAGGGGCTTGAGGAAAAGCAAGTTTCCAACATTCGAAACACAGGACTCTGAATTAATTACCAAATGGAACTTTGTATTAACAGAATGCTCACTAAGATTAATGAATTTGCTAATTAATTACAAAAGTAAAATGCTTGAAAATATTAGGCAAGAAATAGATGAGTTGCAACAAGTATTGAATAGCAAAAGAATGGAGATAGATTATCCCAAATTCGATTGCATTTTAAGATCTGCACTCACAGAGTCTAAAAACATTATCCTCAACCGTAAACATATAAAATATCAAAGAGATCAACTTGATTATGATACACAATCAGTTTATATATGGAGTCACAACAACCGGAGACAAGGTGGGAGGTCTAATAGTAGGAGAGGGAGATCACGTAGCAGGAACAGAGGAAGAGGTAGAGGGATTAAACCAAACTCTAACAGTACTCATACAGGCCCAGGCAGAACTACAGATAGTGAATTTGAGTCAGGAGGAGAAATGGGAGCCTCAAGTGGGGAAGAGCAGGAGATTGCACCGAAGGGGATACTAAAAAATACACACAAGCAGGTTACACTTCAAGAAAGTGCCCCAGAGATAATACAAGCAAAACAGAGCAAAAGCAATCCAAAAAATAATCCCCACCCACACAGCACACAGAAAAGTGGCACAGTATCTAAGTATGTGGGCAGTACCAGTCAACAGACAATTAGCAATATTTCCAATGTGGGGGAAGACCGCAGGGAGTTCGAGCAGGTTTTTCACCAAGCTCAGGACAAAACTGGAATAGGTCAGCACAAACAGAACAGGTATCCCAAAAGAGGAAACAGAGCAACGAAATACCAATAAAAGAGTATAATGTTATCAATCTCTCCTCAATTACTTTGACACACACACAATTGAAAGTACTCAGTCTGGGCTTAAATTTTGCCCCTTCTTGCTCATTTGATCTTTTCAGGACCATGCTGGATGTAAATAGACTAATCAGAAATCTCACCCTCAGAAAACACTTTCAGGGGAGCAATGAGATGAGGGCTGAGGACCCTGAGATCATAACATCATTCCAGCATGGCCCTGAAAATTCACAGCTTTTAGACTTTTCAGAAACTTGTGATGTGATCACACTACAAAACTTGGCAACTGTAGGGGAAAATGAAAATCCCACACACACGGTTAAGAATTTTAATGGCTTTAGGAATAAATCAACATTCTATCCCATACAGTCTAGGGGCCCCATCCTGGAAACTTTCTACAACAGAATAGAACAAGATCTCACACAACTGTCACATATGACGGATAGAGGTGAGCACAAAGCTAATTTGTCCCACAAAGAGAAACAAGCTCTATTAGAGTTACAGAAAAACAAAAATCTCATTATCCGCTCAGCGGATAAAGGGCGGTCGGTGGTAGTCCAGGATAGAAGTGCCTACATTAGTGAAGCAGAGTGACATCTCAATGATACTAACAATTATGTGAGACTTACAAGGGATCCCACCGTTCCCTTTCAAAAGGAACTGAGATCACTTCTGGATGATGGTCTGGAGGATGGGCACCTGAATTTAAACACCCATGATTTTCTTTTCGTAAAGAATCCTGTTGTGCCCATCTTCCACCATCATCCAAAGGTGCATAAGAGCCTGACGGATGTTCAGGGACGGCCCATTGTGAGTGGCATAGGGTCCCTCCTTGAGCATCTGTCACAATGGCTTGATGCAATCCTCTATCCGTTTGTGGTCCGCTTACAGAGCCACATAAGAGATACGAAAGATTTACTGAATCTTATGGAAGACTTCAATTGGGAAAGCCAGTTTAAGTGGCTGACAATTGATGTCACGGCTCTGTACTCTTCCATTCCACATGGAGAAGGCTTAAAAGCTATAACCTTCTTTCTAGAGAAATTTTCCTATTTTGATGAAACATTTATCAGGTATATTCTGAGAGTCACCAACTTTCTCCTCAATCACAATTATTTCAGGTTCAATGAGGATTTTTTTCTCCAGAGGTGTGGGACAGCAATGGGGGCCAAATTTGCGCCCTCATACGCCAACCTTTTCATGGGTTGGTGGGAGCTGTCCCACATCTATGGAGAAGAAAATGATCATAAACTATGTATCGCCTTTTATAGGCAATACATAGATGATCTCTTGTTTGTCTGGCAGGGTACAGACAATGAAATGTCTGACTTTATGGCCAAACTGAATAACAACAGTATAGGTCTTAGATTTACTCATGAGACAAATACTAATCAGATACATTTTCTAGACCTTACCCTAACAGTTGCTGAAAATGGCAGAGTCAGAACAAGTACTTATCGGAAACCGATTACAAAAAACACTTTGCTTCACGCAAAGAGTTGCCATCCTAAGCAAGTTCCACTGGCAGTGGCTAAAGGTGAACTCATCAGAACAAAAAGAAATTGTACGGATGAGAGCACTTATCAGGCACAAAGCAGAGATCTTGAGAAGAGACTCTTGCAAAGGGGCTATCCCAAATATACTGTCAAGCAAGCGAAGTCACAGTTAGACAGACTGGATAGGAAGGCACTCTTACAGGGATCATTAAGATCCTCCAATCCATCCACTCAGGAAGGAAAAGTTACATTTGTAACAGATTATAGCACAGATTATAAGAATATCTGTGGTATAATAAATAAACACTTCCATCTACTTAAAGCTGATGACAGGCTTGTAGACAGTGTGGATAGGGGCCTCAGATGCTCTTATCGGAAAAGCAAAACTATAGGAAATTATTTGGCACCCTCTGAATTGCCCAGGATAACAGGCACAGAAGAAAGCTCTTGGCTAAGGCATAGGGGGATGTACAGATGTGGTAGGGCCAGATGTAAACCATGTGACAAAGCCATTATCTCGAATGAATTTCGTTCAGAGGTCACAGGTGAAGTGTTTAAAATAACCTCCTGCCTAAACTGTACATCCTCCTATGTCATATATGGTCTTTCCTGTGTGGAATGTAAGCTGCAATATGTAGGACTCACCTCAACTGAGGTTAATGTCCGAATATGTAATCATTTGTCTACCATCAAAATGGGAGAGGCAACTACCCCCTTGGTCAGACATTTCAAAGATTCACACAATAAAAGCAGTACCACTCTGAGATGGCAAGCCATTGAAAGAATCAAAACCCCTTTAAGAGGTTGGGACAGGAATCTAATTTTGGGAAAAAGAGAGATGTATTGGATCTTTAAACTCCAAACAAGAGTGCCAAGGGGTCTGAACTCCGAATATGATCTAATAAACTATTGGCAATAGTAACAAATTAATAAACAGTATTTTAGAACTATATTCATATTCACACACTATTACTATGCAAGCACTAAGTACTTCAAATTTTCAAATTTCCAAAAATCACATAACATACTATTGGGAAAAAGCTTTGATTGTTAGACAGAACATTTAGATAAATGTGTAATATATACACTCTTCCGTACCTTAACAGTAAATAGAATAAATCACTAGAGAAGAAAAAAAAGTGTCTCTGTTATGTACTTACATAATGATATCAATTAGTAAGCATAATGTATAATAAGTCACCAGTCCAGTGAAACTTATCAGAGGTCTTCCAAGTAGATAGATAAAAACTACA
Organism: Bombina bombina; assembly: GCF_027579735.1. Classification (NCBI taxonomy): domain Eukaryota; kingdom Metazoa; phylum Chordata; class Amphibia; order Anura; family Bombinatoridae; genus Bombina; species Bombina bombina. Next base: position 136,228,246 of record NC_069506.1, read on the forward strand.
CCAAGAATTTTATTCACTATAGGTACGGTACTCAATCAATTAGTGTTACAACTTAGGTACATAATTAACACATAAAACAGAAATAATGCGCTAAACAGAATGTTTAAAAATAACGCAAAATAAAATACCCAATTTTTCTCACCCTCTTTAATGATGGTCATATAGTGCAATAGGTCCAAGTCTTCAAATAATTTATCACAGTTTTCCATATCTATACTTACATACAAATACAAGAATGTAATTTTTCAACAAAAGATAGTAGTTGGTCAGCAGCATAAAGTAATCAGGTAGGGAATAGGTTAACTCAGCACTTTAGTTCTAACATTGAAAATGTGTAATCATGTTTTAACCAATCAGAATTAACATTGTCTTTTAAATGGTTAGCACTGATGCACTCAATCAAGCTATGATTACGGCACACAGCCGAAACATGTCAGCTTGAGTACACAGTGCTCTATGTTTCTTTGCTGTAGGACCCCTCCAGGGACATTTTAATGGATAACAAATAAAGTTGTTTTTAACTCACTCATTTGACCTACGGATCGAATTCTTTCCTCATTCTTTGTGTATATATATATATATATATATATATATATATATATTACAAACATCATTAGTATTACAATTGTATCATTACATAACAGGTATGCAATTATGTATAATTATAGTGCAACTGTCTTTTATAAAATACATTATATATTTTAAAAATATATTTATATTTAAAATAATTAACACATCAAGCAAGAATATCTACATTTTAATTCATATATCCTATACTTAAACTAATATGCATTATACATGACTTTGCATTTTATTTCAAACATTGTAGATAAAATAGGAAAACAAAAAAGAGAATAATGATGCACTACTAGGGATGTGTCCCAATACCCAAATATTAATAACCCTACAAATATAGGGAAAAAAATCATTCATAGAGTACAAGGGGGGACCGCGGTGCTGTACATAAAAAAGAGAGCAATCAGGAGAAAATGCAACTGCAGATCAGTTGCAAAGTATGTACATAAACAGCACTCAACATCACCACACAATAGAAGCCATGAGATATTGCAATAAGAAACTATCCAACAGAAGAATGCAATAATAAAACTTAACTTTTAATTAAAATAGTTAAAACACATGAAAATTAAAAACCACAGGTGATAAACTGAGTGGATTGCCGGTATAGGTTATAATGTGTGATGCCCAAAGAGGAGAATCAAGCAAGGACCTAAACTATATGTTATGAATTCAAAATGTGAGCTGGAGCAGTCAGAGTGGCCAAAGGGTGGCCAAATAATGGACGGGACCTAGGGCAAGTATAAGAGATAGATATGTGAATAGGGTCACCTAAGATAAGCAGTGTAATCAATGTAAGTTACTGTTAATGCATATATTTAGGCATCAAGCCTATGTACTAGCACTGGTCCCATCAGGGATTGGGCCGTAGCTGGAGGTGTAGGGAAGTAAAATCCTAATATTGTGTACTTAGTAAATACAAAGGTGTGACACCATAAAGTAACATATAGGTATGATTTAATGGCTACGATAATGATATTGTGCACACTTGAGTAATGAAACCCCAGAGTAAGATCTAACCCTGTGCCCAGGTTTATTCAGGCTGATAATTCAGTTAGTATAAGTAGAAATACGCTGCCTTGTTATATGTGATACTTTGAACGTCCTTGGGCAACTCCAAGGCTCATACTTACAGTGTATGCGGCTGTTAAAACAGGTCTCAAACTGTTGGGCCGGATTCCTATTAATTTTCAAATATTAATAAATGTCATTAAATAAGGTGTTATCGTTAATAATACAATAATAATATGTATAAACAGAATAGGGGTAGGATGATAAATATGAGTAAACTGGGTGTGATACTAGTACTGATTATCACTATAAACCACAATTTATAAACTTCTCATAAGAGTACAATGCTACTGTGGTATGAATTAGGGACTTCAGACACTATGGGCAGTCATGGAGTACGTAGCTTCCAATAAGTTAAAGCAAAGTAATAGATATAAATATAACTTTGTATTGGGGAGATATATACCAATACGAACCACTCTAGAAAACCTGCCAACTATTAAGGTAAAAACCCTGAAATACTGCTGGGATGTAAGTTTTTAACTATAGGATAAACAGATATCTTTCTCCGATTGGAGTTAAATGTTATACAAATGTTGTACAGTAACTGCAGTTGTAACAAACACATCCCAACAAAGATGCTAGTAACAGATTTACTCAAGGTGTTTTGTAACCTAATATAGTTTGTATAGGTAAATTAACTGATTATTAGCGTAAGTTTAACAACTGGTTCTGTGAGCAGTTAGAGCCTAGGTGAAATTAGTCAAATAAGTTAATTCTCGCCGGTAAGATGCGGTGGTACTATATTGTAAGTTTGTAACTATTTGCTGAACTGGTATGTTTCTCTGATTGGAGTTAAATATTATTTAAATGTTATACAGTAGTTACAATTGTTACAAACAGGCTCCAGCTAGAATACTGGTAACCCAATTGCTCAAAATATTCTCTAACTAAATATGGTTGATAAACAATAATAACTAAATTTGTGGATTTACAAACATAAGTATTATGAACCGATTGTAGAACATAAACATTATTAAACATAAGTGTTTTTAACCGATTTTGTAAATGGTAAGTTCCTGGATGAAATCATCAAATTAGTAACGGATCAAACTCATTTTACATTACTGTTTAAAGTTAAATAGAGAGACAGAAAGTCCCCATTAGCCCTGACATATTTTGCCTTTCGGCTTTGTCAAAGGTGGGGCGCCCGCCTTCATGCTGGACATTTATAGGCTGGCTGTATAATGACACTCGATACTAGAGCCTTCTGATTAGCTCTCAGTTAGTTTATGTTGATTAGTTCTGATAGGGGTGTGTATGTGACAGATCGAATTCTGTCACGAGTATCAAAAGTCGTTGCCAGGCAACTGGCATACACAAAGGAACTGATTTTTTTTTTAAAAAAAACCCAGACTGTAGTAGAAAAACTGATCAACAGGGGGGCAAGTTATGAGATGGTACCAATATTATCTTATATGTTCCACTGTTCAGCGATATTATACTGCTACAGTAACAAAGTGATTATGTATTTTCCATATTTTCCAAACTAGGTTGATCTCTACTATTAAAAAGATTAAATATCCTGAAAGGGGAGTGAACATAGAGAAAAAGTGTCAGAGGATAAAGAATAAAAAAAAAAAAAAAAAGTAAAACTAAAGTGAAGAAAAATGGTTCCAATGCACAATTTATATTGAACCACTTATGAGGAAAAGAATACAGTTCTTTATGTGTGGAATGAGGATAGTTGAGGAATAAAAATGAGTATAGTGCTATAAGCAGGGTGCTAAACAAGGAATGAAAATTAATATATAATATAAACCTTAAGGTAACATAATTAAAAGGTGGTCTATTCACGTGACCATGCTGAGTAGGGTTCAGAAGTGATATGGGTGTGATGGGGATGAATATAGTGCCCTACAAAAATATTGAAAAAAGAGAAGGGGAAGTGCTAGTAAGTTCAATTCCCTACTTCATAAAAGACCCCATAATATGGGAGTGAATAGAAAAATAATAAAAAATTAGTCATGTGCAAATGCTGTTATAACAAAAGAGGGGATCAACCATAAGTATTGTGGATTAAGGTATAGAATATTTAATCGTTAGGAGCTGTTCATTGTGAGGCAGTGAAATGATATAGTATTCATAAGAAACAGGAAATTATTCTGTTTGTTGAGTCCTTTTGGATGAGCACAGTTGAGAAGATATATCCATCTACATTCTGCTCTCAAAAGAGCTTGTTCTAATTTGCCCCCCCCCCCCCCTGATTCCCAAGGAATTTCTTTTCAATTTCCTGGCATTTTAGATCTCTCAGGTTCGAACAATGGTAGGAAAGAAAATGGGATGCCACTGAGGAGATCATTTTGCCGTCTTCCAAATCTTTGGCAGCATTTTTGATATTTCTAATATGTTCCTGAAGTCTAGTACGCAGTTTCCTACTTGTCATACCAACGTAGATTTTGGGGCAACTACAGTACAATACATACATTATGCTTTCAGTAGAGCAACTGATGTAGTTCTTAATTTTATGTGTGTGTACAAATCGATCTAGGATCTTGTCCGTTTTTCTAATATACTTGCAGTAGGAACAAGTGCCACAGGGAAAAGAACCAGGGGCAATTGCTGTTTTCGTTTTGCCCACCTGATAATGGCTACTAGAAACCATGTTCTTAATATTTTGGGTTCTCCTGTAGCCTATTTGAACTCTATCTCCTACAATTAGATCATGCTCCAATGTTAGAATTTTCCAGTGTTTGTTCAAGATTTCACTTACTAGATGGATTTGGGGATTGTAAATTACAATTAATCTCGTTTGTTCATCCTTTTTTCTTGTTTTTAGTCCTAAGTAAGTCTGTACGATCTGTATGTAAGGCACTTGTTTTTGCCTTCTTAATACTTCTTCTACTGTACCCTCGGTCCATTAGTCTCATTTCCAGTTGCTTAGCTTGTTAGTTAAATAGCTGATTGTCACTGCAATTCCTCCTTATTCGTAGGAATTCACCTACAGGTAAGTACTTTGTAGTTCCAGGTGCATGTGCACTGCTTTAATGAAAAAGACTGTTGGTAGCAGTTTCTTTCCTATAAAGATTAGTTTGGATTTTTCTCTCTGTGTCTTTGTATATGACCAGATCAAGGAAATTTATTTCCGATTGACTCATTGAGTATGTCAATTTAATATTTATATTATTCTCATTGAGTTCTTGTAGAAAAATCTCTAAATCCTCTTTGTTGTCTTCCCACAAGAATAGAATATCGTCTATATACCGAATCCAAAGTGGTATTTGGTCGGTATCAACTGAGTGAGAATCAGCAAACACAGTCTGTTTCTCCCAGCACCCTAAAATTAAGTTGGCGTATGTGGGTGCACAAGCCGTGCCCATAGCTGTACCTTGTACCTGCAGGAAAAACTGATTGGCAAAGGTGAAGAAATTGTATTTAAGAACAAACTCCAAAAGTTTGAGGATGAATATATCATGGGTGGGATCTTCCTTAGATCCCTGATCCAAGAAGAATTTACAGCATTGAGACCCTTCTCATGTTCTATGGAGCTATATAAGGATTCCAAATCCGCGGTTACCAGCCATGTTTCTTTTCTTACTGTGATGTTATCCAATCTTTGTAATACCTCCTAGTATCTTTAACAAATGATGGTAGGGCCTCCACAAATTCTCTTAGTCTATGGTCAATGTACTGGCTGGCACATTCCGATAGGCACTCATAACCAGATACAATGGGCCTACTGGGAGGATTGTCAATGTTTTTATGGATCTTGGGAATGAGATAGAAGGTCGCGACTTTAGGTTCTTTAATCAGCCAATAGGATTTTTTCTCCTTAAATTCCAATTGGCTGATAGAATTCTATCAGCCAATCGGAATTCAAGGGACGCCATCTTGGATGACGTCATTTAAAGATACCTTCATTCAGCAAGAAGACTTCGATTGAAGAGGATGCTCAGTGATGGATGTCTTCAATATGGACCCGCTCTGCGCCGGATGGATGAAGATAGAAGATGCCGTCTGGATGAAGACTTCTGCCCGGTTGGATGAAGACTTCTGCCAGCTTCGATGAGGACTTCTGCTGCTTGGATTAAGACTTCTTGGATGACGTCATTTAAAGAGACCTTCATTCAGCAAGAAGACTTCGATTGAAGAGGATGCTCTGTGTCGGATGTCTTCAAGATGGACCCGATCCGTGCTGGATGGATGAAGATAGAAGATGCCCTCTGGATGAAGACTTCTGCCCGGTTAGATGAAGACTTCTGCCACTTCGTTGAGGATAGATGTCCAATCCTCAGAGCTGTAAGTGGATCTTCAGGGGGTAGTGTGAGGATTTTTAAAGGGTGGGCGGTTTTTTTTAGTTAGGATTTTATTTGGGGGGTTGGTTGTGTGGGTGGTGGGTTTTACTATTGGGGGGGGTGTTTGTATTTTCTTTTACAAGTAAAAGCTGATTTGTTTGGGGCAATGCCCCACAAAAGGCCCTTTTAAGGGCTATTGGTAGTTTAGTTTAGGCTAGGGTTTTTTTATTTTGGGGGGGCTTTTTTATTTTGATAGGGCTATTAGATTAGGTGTAATTATTTTAAATATCTAATAATTCCTTTTTTTTATTTTCTGTAATTTAGTGTTTTGTTTTTTTTGTAATTTATGTAATTGCATTTAATTTAATCAATATTGTAACTTAGGGTTTATTTTACAGGTAAGTATTTCATTTTAAATAGGAATTATTTAGGAAATAATAGTAATATTTATTTAGATTTATTATAAATATATTAGTTAGTGGGTGTTAGGGTTAAACTTAGGGTTAGGATTAGGGTTTAATAAATTTAATATAGTGGCGGCGATTTTGTGGGCAGCAGATTAGGGGTTAATAACAGTAACTTAGGTTGTGGCTATGTTAGGGACAGTAGATTAGGGGTTAATAATATTTAACTAGTGTTTGCGATGCGGGAGTGTGGCAGTTTAGGGGTTAATATGTTTAGTGGTGGCGATGTCCGGATCGGCAGATTAGAAGTTAATATTTTTATTTTAGTGTTTGCGATGCGTGAGGGCCTCTGTTTAGGCGTTAATAGGTAGTTTATGGGTGTTAGTTTACTTTTTAACCCTTTAGTTATGAGTTTTATGTTACAGCTTTGTAACGTAAAACTCATAACTACTGACTTTAGAATGCATTACGGATCTTGGCGGTATAGGCTGTACCGCTCACTTTTTGGCCTCCCAGGACAAGCTTGTAATACCGGCACTATGGTAATCCCATTGAAAAAAGACTTTACGCAACTTGCGTTAGTTGATTTGCAGTATGGCCAAAAAAGTGTGCAGTACAGCTTTTTTTCCATGACTCGTAATAGCAGCGGTAGGTGAAAAAGCAGCGTTATAACCCATAACGCTGCTTTTTCACTCATGACGCAAAACTCGTAATCTAGCCGTCGGATAGAATTAGATTTTGGTGTGGTGACAACTAAAGTGTATCGAAGGCCCATATCTGGCAATTCCCTCTTACATGGAAATAGCTGTTGCCATCCTAGACACACTCGATTTGCTGTTGCCAAGGGTCAGTTTACTCACCTTCAGCGGAGCTGTACTCTATGGGAGGATTATAAAATGGAGGCAGATTTGTTAGTCTAGACTCCTGGAGAGAAAGTATAAGGCTCTTGACATTAAAAGAGCCAGAAAGGCTGTTGAAAGTACATCTAGGGAACAGTTTCTTAAGGACTCTGGTGACAGGGGTGAAAGGTGAAATTTGAGGGGGTAACTTTTGTTACTGGGAAAAGTGCCCAATATCCCGAGATATGCAAAATATTGCACAAACATTTTCCACTTTTGGCAGCAGAGGACAATCTTACAAATATGGTTAAAAAAAGGACTAAGGTGTTCCTATAAGAAATGTTGAAACCCTAGGCTCATTATTGTCTCCTACAGTGTTGAAGGAACCCATATCGAATGCATCCAGGAGCTCATGGCTAACCTTGTACTGGAGTGTACAAATGTGGTAGGAAATGTAAACCCTGTGACTATGTCATGTGCACTAATGTATTTCACTCCAATGTAATGTATGTCTTACACAAAAATATGCAGGCACTCTCCAAACCGTAATAGTGTTTAAAAACAATAACACTTTATTGGAACAGTATTTAAAAGAATACATGCAGACAAGGCAGTATAGGTGACAGACAGTCTAACATGTTTCACGCCACAACAGGTGCTTACTCATAGACTAAAGTCTGTGTCTAAACTCAGCACTTTTATTTGAAAGTGAGGCAATCAAATTAACCCCCTCATTTCCAAAAAAAAGAGAAAATAGAGTAAAAACAAAACCTATATATGAGACATTGAAAATTCTATAGCTTGGATTTATAACATTAAAATGATAAATACCTACTTGGACTATATTTACCTAGTATTTAATTTATCTCAATGCTAATAACATCTTACATTAAAAACGATAGATCATTGGTATGCACTTAGAGAATAATAAGAAAGTAGAAACATTATTTGTAAACAGTTATTACAAACCGTTGTTGCAACAAACTGCAACAGGTGATAGTATTTAAACAGTACAATTTAAACGATACAGTCTAAGGATTCACAGATATTATAAAATATACTATTCAAATTATGCAAAGAACACGATAATAGAAACATTTTTGAAACATTTTTAAACATAATGTTTAAAAGTTGTTGTGAACCAAATTATTTTTAATAGGATTTGTATATTTTATTTGGAATGCATCTTCCCTAATACTAAAAAAAGCTGATATAATGTATTATTTAGTGAAAGTTGATAGAAACTCCAAAAGTATGTAGTTCTTATTTTATAAGGGACAAGCAAATGAGTAAGATAAAGGAGGGAACTACAGTCAATTATCTATGAAGTAACTAATGTCACATTCCCTGTTCATGCCCAATGGTGAGCATGTACATAATTTTAAAATCCAAAAGAGCTCCCTCTTTTCCAGTATCTTATCTCTATTGCCTCCCCTTATTGGCATAGTTGCTAGATCTATGATTTGCAATGATAGATTTGCTTTGTTCATAAAATGTACATTATTAAAGTGATCCGCCACAGCAGAGTCTTTGCAGAATTTTTTAACATCCCTTATATGTTCATTAAAGCGTGTTCTTACTGTGCGTGTAGTTTTCCTTATGTAATGAAAAAAACAAATGTTACATAAAAGTAAATAAATAACATATTTGAAACTACAATTGGCATTAACTGAGCATACAAAGTTATCCCTCTGCAAAATATTAGGGCAGGCCAAGCATGTTCTAGTACCACATTTAAAGGTACCTTTCTTATTAAGCCACCTATTAACTTGTTGACTTTTATCTGTAGTGTTTTTTACCAAGCTTGGAGACAGTGTTTGTGCCAAAGTTTTTGACTTTTTGGATACAAATTTACATTTTTTTTATAAATGGTTTTAAAACTTCATCAGTTTTTAACAGGTTGATATGTTTTTTTAATTATCTGCACTACCTGATTATACTGTGGACTAAATGGGGTTGAAAAAACAATGGCATCATCAAATGCTAGATTTCTTTCATTCTCATTACTTTTTGACTTGCCATCATAGTGCTTTATTGTTGTTCTTGTTTCTTCTAACTTTTAAGATTTATATCCCCTCTTAATTGGTCTATTTTTAAGGTTTAAAGACTGCTTTTCATATATCTCATCCAATTTAGTGTTTCTTCTAATTCTTATAAACTGTGATTTGGGAATAGATTGTACTAAGTGTTGGGGATGCTGGGATTTAGCATGCAAAATTGTATTGCCTGCTGTTGGCTTTCTATAAGTCCTAGTGGTAATGCTGTTATTTTTAATTTCTAATGTTAAATCTAGGTAGTTAACTTGTTCTTTACTATATTCACCTGTGAATCTGAAGTTCATCTCATAAATGAGCCATCATCCATAGGCATTTTGAATATAAGCAGCAAGTCATCGATATAGCGCACATAAAGTGCTATTTTATCACACCAAGGATTGTCAGGAGAGTAAAGATGTACTTTCTCCCACCATGCTACATAGATATTGGCAAAGGAGGGGGCAAATTTTGCCCCCATCGCCGTGCCACATATCTGTAAAAAGTATTCATTGTTAAAGAGGAAATAGTTATGTGATAGCAAAAATTGTAAAGCCTCACAGATATAATTTATCTCTACCGTAGTGTAAACAGAATCTCTCTCCAAAAAATATCTAACGGCCAAAATGCCCTGTGTTTGGGGAATGGAAGTGTACAAAGAAGTTATATCTATAACTCCCCAAGAATACTCAGTCTGCCATTTTGTATGTTCTAAGGTAGACAAGAGATGCGAGGTTTCCTGCAGGTAGCTCAACTGTGACATGGCAATAGGTTGTAAGATGGTGTCTAGCCATTCAGCTAGTGGCTCGAATAATGAGCCAATGCCTGCCACAATTGGTCTACCCGGAGGACACCGAGCATCCTTATGTATCTTAGGTACGTGATGAAAAATAGGACAAATAGGATTAGCAGGGATTAATGCATTGATATCATTTTCATCAAAAATACCCAACAATATTCCATCTTTAATTAGTTTTTCCAATTCTCTTTTAAAAATAAAAGTAGGATTATTGGGTAATTTACGGTATGTGCTATTGTTCAAAAGCTGTTTGTATGCCTCATCAAAATATGTACTTGTATTCATGATAACAATGCTACCTCCCTTGTCTGAATTACGTATTACAATATTATTATTCTGCTGTAGGCTTTTAATAGCCTTACATTCAACAATTGTCAGATTAGGGGGGGTAGCATTGTTAACTATACTTTCTTCCAATTGTAAAATATCGTTTTGTACTGCTTTTTGAAATGCATTTATTAGAGGCCCTCTGAAATTGGTGGGATAAAAACTAGAGTGCTGTTTTTTTGGCTTGGGTAGGGCTTCTGTAGGGAACTGTGAGTTATCATCATTATACATATTCACTAAAGTGGTCAATGTACATGCCTCTTCAAATTCTACATGTTTTCTTTTTTCATATTTCTTATGATCAGCCACACTACTGGAAACAAAGTTATCACTGTTTTTATCGTTTAAGGCAAAATACCTTTTTAAAGTTAGCTTTCGTACAAATTTATTTATATCTAGAAGTGTGGAAAACTCTGAGAAATTATTACTTGGTGCAAAGCCCAAACCTTTTGAAAGTACATTTCTTTCACCTTCAGTGAGTGCATAATCAGATATATTTACAATGTCAAGTCCTGGAGTATCAAAGTCTTTAGGACAGCATTTTTCAAGACATAGGGAATCAGATGTTAATGCCCCTTCTTTTTCTTGTTCTTTTCTTCTCCTTTTTTTCTTCCATCTTCTCCGTCTTCTTTGTTTTTTTGATTCTTTTGTTGAAAATTTCTTCTGGTTTTCGGTTTGACCACCTCGTCTACTTCCTCCACGGTTGGTACCTGTAAAAATGAAGAAGAAGAGGAAGAAAGAGAGAGAGAAGAGGTAGAAGGAGGAGAAGACTGAGGCGAAGATCTGGCTGAGGTGCATGCACTTTTTGCACTAGAATCTGAGTCTGTGGATTCACCCTCATCAGTGCTAAACACCACTTTTCTTTGGCTTTTATTTTTTAATATAGATTTGGGTTGACCCATATTCTGTTATGCATCAGGTTGCCTCTTATTGCCAGAATTCTGTTTATAGTTGGCACTTCTTCTCTGCTGATTTTGTTTTCGTACAGCTACCCAGTTGTAAACTTGATTCTGTTTATAATCCTCCTTATCACGTGTAAATTTTTTCCCTTTTCTAGTTGCCTGCTCTGCATCATATTTGTCCAAGGACTCATCCATTTTCTTTTTATAAGTGATAAATTTGGTATTTTTTTCATAAGGTTTTAATCCTTCTTTTGCTGACCTTAAGGGGTCTGTTAATTTTATGCGTTTTTTCTCTTTAACTCTTATAAGGATGTCAATTAATTTTAAGGAGCATTCTGTTAGTGCCATATTCCAATCCTCTAGATCCTCTTGATCATCAAAATCAAAAGTGGGGTATTTTTTTATTCTGAGTCCCCTAGGAATGCGCTTACAGTCCCTATATTTTTGAAAAGCTATAACATCCCACATAAGTCTCAAGTCAGTATGTAACATATGTTCCAAATTTTGTCCGTTAGATATTTTTTGGAGAGAGATTCTGTTTACACTACGGTAGAGATAAATGATATCTGTGAGGCTTTACAATTTTTGCTATCACATAACTATTTCCTCTTTAACAATGAATACTTTTTACAGATATGTGGCATGGCGATGGGGGCAAAATTTGCCCCCTCCTTTGCCAATATCTATGTAGCATGGTGGGAGCAAGTACATCTTTACTCTCTTGACAATCCTTGGTGTGATAAAATAGCACTTTATGTGCGCTATATCGATGACTTGCTGCTTATATTCAAAATGCCTATGGATGATGGCTCATTTCAAGACTTCATCTCATACTGTGATAATAATGAGATGAACTTAAGATTCACAGGTGAATATAGTAAAGAACAAGTTAACTACCTAGATTTAACATTAGAAATTAAAAATAACAGCATTACCACTAGGACTTATAGAAAGCCAACAGCAGGCAATACAATTCTGCATGCTAAGTCCCAGCATCCCCAACACTTAGTACAATCTATTCCTAAATCACAGTTTATAAGAGTTAGAAGAAACACTAAATTGGATGAGATATATGAAAAGCAGTCTTTAGACCTTAAAAATAGACTAATTAAGAGGGGATATAAATCTAAAAAGTTAGAAGAAACAAGAACAACAATAAAACACTATGATGGCAAGTCAAAAAGTAATGAGAATGAAAGAAATCTAGCATTTGATGATGCCATTGTTTTTTCAACCCCATTTAGTCCACAGTATAATCAGGTAGTGCAGATAATTAAAAAAAAAACATCTCAACCTGTTAAAAGCTGATGAAGTTTTAAAACCATTTATAAAAAAATGTAAATTTTTATCCAAAAAGACAAAAACTTTGGCACAAACACTGTCTCCAAGCTTGGTAAAAAAACACTACAGATAAAAGTAAACAAGTTAATAGGTGGCTTAATAAGAAAGGTGCCATTAAATGTGGTACTAGAACATGCTTGGCCTGCCCTAATATTTTGCAGAGGGATAACTTTGTATGCTCAGTTAATAAGAAAATGTATCCAATAGATTTTTATGCCAATTGTAGTTTCAAATATGTTATTTATTTACTTTTATGTAACATTTGTTTTTTTCAATACATAGGGAAAACTACACGCACAGTAAGAACACGCTTTAATGAACATATAAGGGATGTTAAAAATTTCTGCAAAGACTCTGCTGTGGCGGATCACTTTAATAATGTAGATTTTATGAACAAAGCAAATCTATCATTGCAAATCATAGATCTAGCAACTATGCCAATAAGGGGAGGCAATAAAGATAAGATACTGGAAAAGAGGGAACTCTTTTGGATTTTAAAATTATGTACATGCTCACCATTGGGCATGAACAGGGAATGTGACATTAGTTACTTCATAGATAATTGACTGTAGTTCACTCCTTTATCTTACTCATTTGCTTGTCCCTTATAAAATAAGAACTACATACTTTTGGAGTTTCTATCAACTTTCACTAAATAATACATTATATCAGCTTTTTTTAGTATTAGGGAAGATGCGTTCCAAATAAAATATACAAATCCTATTAAAAATAATTTGGTTCACAACAACTTTTAAACATTATGTTTAAAAATGTTTCAAAAATGTTTCTATTATCGTGTTCTTTGCATAATTTGAATAGTATATTTTATAATATCTGTGAATCCTTAGACTGTATCGTTTAAATTGTACTGTTTAAATACTATCACCTGTTGCAATTTGTTGCAACAACGGTTTGTAATAACTGTTTACAAAAATGTATCTACTTTCTTATTATTCTCTAAAGGCTAGATTTAGAGTTCTGCGGCCAAAGGGGTGCGTTAGCTACGCGTGATTTTTTCCCCCCGCACCTTTTAAATACCACTGGTATTTAGAGTTCACAGAATGGCTGCGTTAGGCTCCAAAAAGGGAGCGTAGAGCATAATTTACCGCCACTGCAACTCTAAATACCAGCGTTGCTTACGGACGCGGCCAGCTTCAAAAACGTGCTTGTGCACGATTTCCCCATAGAAAACAATGGGGCCATTTGAGCTGAAAAAAAAACCTAACACCTGCAAAAAAGCAGCGTTCAGCTCCTAACGCAGCCCCATTGTTTTCTATGGGGAAACACTTCCTACCTTTGGACCTAACACTCTAACATGTACCCCGAGTCTAAACACCCCTAACCTTACACTTATTAACCCCAATAAATTAACTATTATTAAATAAATTATTCCTATTTAAAGCTAAATACTTACCTGTAAAATAAACCCTAATATAGCTACAATATAAATTATAATTATATTGTAGCTATTTTAGGATTAATATTTATTTTACAGGCAACTTTGTAATTATATTAACCAGGTACAATAGCTATTAAATAGTTAATAACTATTTAATAGTTACCTAGTTAAAATAATTACAAAATTACCTGTAAAATAAATCCTAACCTAAGTTACAATTAAACCTAACACTGCACTATCAATAAATTACTTAAATAAAATACCTACAATTATCTACAATTAAACCTAACACTACACTATCAATAATTTAATTAAATACAATACCTACAAATAAATACAATTAAATAAACTAACTAAAGTACAAAAAATAAAAAAGAACTAAGTTACAAAAAATAAAAAAATATTTGCAAACATTAGAAAAATATTACAACAATTTTAAACTAATTACACCTACTCTCTAAGCCCCTAATAAAATAACAAAGCCCCCCAAAATAAAAAAATGCCCTACCCTATTCTAAAATTAAAATAGAAAAGCTCTTTTACCTTACCAGCCCTGAAAAGGGCCCTTTGCGGGGCATGCCCCAAAGAATTCAGCTCTTTTGCCTGTAAAAAAAAACATACAATACCCCCCCCAACATTACAACCCACCACCCACATACCCCTAATCTAACCCAAACCCCCCTTAAATAAACCTAACACTAAGCCCCTGAAGATCTCCCTACCTTGTCTTCACCTCACCGGGTTCAGCGATCGGTCCAGAAGAGGGTCCGAAGTCTTGATCCAAGCGGCGGCTGAAGAACTTCATCATCGGGCTGAAGTCGGAAGTCCATCATCGGGATGAAGTCTTCTATCAAGCCGCATCTTCAATCTTCTTTCTTCTGGAGCGGAGCGGAGCCATCTTCTTCCCAGCCGACGCGGATCCAACCTCTTCAAGAGACGCCTACTCGCCGAATGACGGTTCCTTTAAATGACGTCATCCAAGATGGCGTCCCTTGAATTCCGATTGGCTGATAGGATTCTATCAGCCAATCGGAATTAAGGTAGGAATATTCTGATTGGCTGATGGAATCAGCCAATCAGATTCAAGTTCAATCCGATTGGCTGATCCAATCAGCCAATCAGATTGAGCTTGCATTCTATTGGCTGTTCTGATCAGCCAATAGAATGCAAGCTCAATCTGATTGGCTGATTGGATCAGCCAATCGGATTGAACTTGAATCTGATTGGCTGATTCCATCAGCCAATCAGAATTTCCCTACCTTAATTCCGATTGGCTGATAGAATCCTATCAGCCAATCGGAATTCGAGGGACGCCATCTTGGATGACGTCCCTTAAAGGAACCGTCATTCGTCGGGAAGTCGTCGGTGAAGATGGATGGATCCGCACTGGAGGTCTTGAAGATCAGCCGGTCATCATCGGATTGAAGAACATAGAAGATGCGGCTGGGAAGAAGATGTTTGCTGGTCTGGATGTCCTCTTCTGCCCGCTTGGATCAAGACCTCAGCTGGAGGATGGACGTCACTCTTCAGCCCCCCGCTTGGGCTTTGATCAACACTTAGGAGGCTTGGATCAAGACTTCCGAGGACGGATCGGTGAACCTGGCATGGTGAAGATAAGGTAGGAAGATCTTCAGGGGCTTAGTGTTAGGTTTATTTAAGGGGAGTTTGGGTTAGATTAGGGGTATGTGGGTGGTGGGTTGTAATGTTGGGGGGGTATTGTATGGTTTTTTTTACAGGCAAAAGAGCTGAATTATTTGGGGCATGCCACGCAAATGGCCCTTTTCAGGGCTGGTAAGGTAAAATAGCTTTGAACTTTTTTAATTTAGAATAGGGTAGGGCATTTTTTTATTTTGGGGATCTTTGTTATTTTATTAGGGGGCTTAGAGTAGGTGTAATTAGTTAAAAATTGTTGTAATATTTTTCTAATGTTTGTAAATATTTTTTTATTTTTGTAACTTAGTTCTTTTTTATTTTTTGTACTTTAGTTAGTTTATTTAATTGTAGTTATTTGTAGGTATTTTATTTAATTAATTTATTGATAGTGTAGTGTTAGGTTTAATTGTAGATAATTGTAGGTATTTTATTTAATTAATTTATTGATAGTGTAGTGTTAGGTTTAATTGTAGATAATTGTAGGTATTTAATTTAATTAATTTATTGATAGTGTAGTGTTAGGTTTAATTGTAACTTAGGTTAGGATTTATTTTACAGTTAATTTTGTAATTATTTTAACTAGGTAACTATTAAATAGTTATTAACTATTTAATAGCTATTGTACCTGGTTAAAATAAATACAAAGTTGCCTGTAAAATAAATATTAATCCTAAAATAGCTACAATATGATTATAATTTATATTGTAGCTATATTAGGGTTTATTTTACAGGTAAGTATTTAGTTTTAAATAGGATTAATTTATTTAAGAGTTAATTTATTTCGTTAGATAAAATTATTTTTAACTTACGGGGGTGTTAGTGTTAGGGTTAGACTTAGCTTTAGGGGTTAAAAAATTTATTAGAATAGCGGTGAGCTCCGGTCGGCAGATTAGGGGTTAATGTTTGAAGTTAGGTGTCGGCGATGTTAGGAAGGGCAGATTAGGGGTTAATACTATTTATTATAGGGTTATTGAGGCGGGAGTGAGGCGGATTAGGGGTTAATACATTTATTATAGTAGCGGTGCGGTTCGGTCGGCAGATTAGGGGTTAATAAGTGTAGGTAAGGTAGCGGCGATGTTGGGGGGGCAGATTAGGGGTTAATAAATATTATGTAGGGGTCAGCGATGTTAGGGGCAGCAGATTAGGGGTACATAGGGATAATGTAGCTGACGGCGGTGTACGGAGTGGCAGATTAGGGGTTAAAAAAATTTAATAGAGTGGCGGCAGTGTGGGGGGGCCTCGGTTTAGGGGTACATAGGTGTGTATGGGTGTTAGTGTACTATAGGGAGCACAGTAGTTAAGAGCTTTATGAACTGGCGTTAGCCCAGAAAGCTCTTAACTCCTGTTTTTTTTCTGCGGCTGGAGTCTTGTCGTTAGATTTCTAACGCTCACTTCAGCCACGACTCTAAATACCGGCATTAGAAAGATCCCATTGAAAAGATAGGATACGCAAATGGCGTAGGGGGATCTGCGGTATGGAAAAGTCGCGGCTGGAAAGTGAGTGTTAGACCCTTTCTTGACTGACTCCAAATACTATAGGGTGGTAAAAACCATCGTTAGGAGCCTCTAACACTGGTTTTGACGGCTACCGCCCAACTCTAAATCTAGCCGTAAGTGCATACCAATGATCTATCTTTTTTAATTTAAGATGTTATTAGCATTGAGATAAATTAAATACTAGGTAAATATAGTCCAAGTAGGTATTTATAATTTTAATTTTATAAATCCAAGCTATAGAATTTTCAGTGTCTCATATATAGGTTTTGTTTTTACTCTATCTATTTTCTCTTTTTTTTGGATATGAGGGGGTTAATTTGATTGCCTCACTTTCAAATAAAAGTGCTGAGTTTAGACACAGACTTTAGTCTATGAGTAAGCGCCTGTTGTGGCGTGAAACATGTTAGACTGTCTGTCACCTATACTGCCTTGTCTGCATGTATTCTTTTAAATACTGTTCCAATAAAGTGTTATTGTTTTTAAACACTATTACAGTTTGGAGAGTGCCTGCCTATTTTTGTTTTTGCTACTTTTTCGGCCTGATCCGCCGTCACGGCTACGGCATTCCAGGAGGTTAGGAGTCCAACGTCCACACAGATTCTGGGGTTTCCGGGTGAGGAGCCGCTTGCCAAGGTTGCGGTAATCTCTACGTTTGGAGGATCCCTCTAGGACTTAACTCACGTTATGATATTATCAACTTTTGGGAATAGAATTTTGTATATATTTGTAGTTTCATGTATTAAGTAGGTTGAGATTGGCATGTTCCCCTTGACCGTTTGGTCTTTTACATTATACCACAGTTTTTATAATCTATGGTTATCTATTGGTCATCCTATATATGTCTTTGGCTATATATGTACATATGCTATTTACTTGGTGGTTCTATACTATACATTTGCTCCTCCTGTTTCTCCTCTCTAGATAGTTTTTACATCTTATTACAGAGTATATTGCATGTTTACTAGAACTGTATTTTGACTATGTGTATTTTCGATTTTCTGCATTCAGACTTTTTGATCTTCAATTTTCTAAGTATTCAAAGTAACCTGTTTGTATATACTTACTTATACATTATTGTAATTTTTGGGGATATATATCTTGCCTACTATATAATAGCTTTGTCTGTTTTGGACTTGGTAACTATTTTATTTTGGCTCATTGTATCCTCAACTATTCAATATAATGTATCTCTATATTGTGTGTATTTAGTAATTCTTATACATTGTTACAGTCTATTATGTTATTGTATGTCTGACAGTTTTAGGCTGAGAGTAGTTGATTAAAGGGCCATTATACACTCATTTTTTCTTTGCATTAATATTTTGTAGATAATCTATTTATAAAGCCCATAAAGTTTTTTTGTTTTTTTTTAAATGTATAGTTTTGTTTATTTTTAAATAACATTGCTCTGATTTTGAGACTCCTAACCAAGCCCCAAAGTTTTATTTGAATACCGTCAGCTACCTTCTCCAGCTTGCTCCTGTTTGTGTAAAGGGTCTTTTCATATGCAAAAGAAGGGGAGGGGGGAGTGTCTTATTTCCCACTTGCAGTGGGCTTTCCAACTCCCTTTTCAACAGAGCTAAACTGAAAGCTTCTAAGTACGTTTTTAAACCATTTTATACTGGATTTTTATATCAGTATCTGTGCATCTTATTCTTTATAGTAGTGTCTATTACATGCAGTTATATGAAAATGAGTGTATACTGTCCCTGATTAATTTTCAGGTGTGCACAGAGAGGCGTGTGTTTTGATTTTAACCTATCAACATAGAGCTGTTAGTTTAAATAATATGCTAGATTGTAACTAGTTAGACTATGATTACGGCCAACGGCCAAAACGCGTAAGCCATTTGGTGTATGCTTCACTGATGTACGCCTGTATGCTGCTGATGTTTCACTCCATTTGGATTTTAAAATTGTCCAATAAACTTTGATGTTTTTACGGAACCGAACTGTTACCTTTTCCATATTATCTTTATATGTGTATACATATGTATTTATGTATTTACAGACATACATACCAATATAAACACATAAATACATACAGTATGTACACACATATAGTCATTGGAGCCCTTTGCAGTCAAGTAGCTGAAAACATTTAAAGGGACAGTCAACACCAGAATTTTTGTTGTTTAAAAAGAAAGATAGTCCCTTATTACCCATTCCCCAGTTTTGCATAACCAACACAGTTATATAAATACACTTTTTACCTCTGTGATTACCTTGTATCTAAGCCTATGCAAACTGCCCCCTTATTTCAGATTCTTTTGACAGACTTGCTTTTTAGCCAATGAGTGCTTACTCCAGGGTAACTTCACGTGCATGAGCTTAATGTTATCTATATGAAACACATGAACTAATGCCCTCTAGTGGTCAAAATGCATTCAGACTAGAGGCAGTCTTCAAGGTCTAAAATTAGATTTCAACTAAGAATACCAAGAGAACAAAGCAAAATTGGTGCTAAAAGTAAATTGGAAAGTTGTTTAAAATTACATTCCCTATTTAAATCATGAAAGTTTTTTTTGGACTTGACTGCCCCTTTAAAATTTATATTTATGTATAATTCATATTTAATAAAGTGTTTAACTGTGAATGTACTGTAAATATTTCACATTCCAATATATTTTTAAATAGATACTCCTATATATACTTGTATAGCAATACCTATATAATTATATATATATATATATATATATATAATATATATGTGTGTGTGTGTGTATATATATATATATATATATATATATATATATATATATATATATATATATATATATATATATATATATATATATATATATATATAAAACCAAAAAATTATCATATATATATAGAAACAATTATGTAAGAATAAATAAAACATTCTTGTATGTAAAGAACATTGGTATCTGAAATATTCATAATTCATGTTGGGTTTAGGGCACTTGAATAAACACAATGGGCTCAATTTGTCAAAGGCTTCACCGCAATATGACTACAGAGTCTCACAGCAGAACCTGCAGTCTGTATTTATCAAGCAGCAGTCATCAGACCGTTGCTTCCCTAACTCTTCTACAGCTCTTAGGTGGAGAATTTCAAACTCCCCGGTCTCGTTCAACCGGGGAGATTGACAGCTCCTTACTGCGCGTGGATTGGCTGTACGCGGGCAGCATTGCACACGAATGCAAAATAGCGCTCGCGTGCAACGTTAAATTCCACCAGCAGAATTCTGTCCACTAGTGGTGAGCTTCTGTGGATAGGGGTACATATGTGTGCCCTTGTCCGCTATAGCTTGATAAATCCAGTCTATTGGGTTAGTGAGCGAGTATTGTTGTTTTTTTTTTTTTGGTCCAATTAAGTCTATGGGAGAAAACATTAAAACGGTTGTTAAATTGAAGTTCCACTTTTTGTGCACACCAAGTTTTCACACTTGTTCTTTTTACTTTCAACTTTTAATATGAGTGCAACCCGAGGCACGCAAAAAACCCTCCATCTAGCAAAGTTAACGCTGGAGCGCAAAATAGCACTCTACTAATAATCCAGCCCCTAGTTTTCTGTATGCGATATCACATATATATTTATTAAATACATAGACATATGTACATTTCTTGCTAAGCTCAACATCAACAGATATTACAATAGCAATGAATAAAGGTTTAGTGAATCTAAAATGGCATCTGTTGTGACCATGTTAGAGTACTATTTTTTTTCACCTTATAGTACTATTGGGGTTTAATATTTGTATATGTGTACTCATTCGTTGTAAATGTATTAATAAAATGCTTGTAAATAATAAAAATAACAATATTAATAATAATAACAATATAAACATTTGCAAAAAAATGATCATAACACCTGTCCTATAAATCACCTTGCATGAAGATATATGGTAACTAACAAGTCATATTTATGTAATACTGAAGAATATGTTGGTGCTTTCTTTTTAATTAAATTAATAAATAATTATAATAAGTATTATGCTTGTTTATTAATTTTATAATGTTTAATAAATACCCTACAACAGCATATAACTAAAATTACACCCTTATTCCTTGTCTTGCACAGCCAGATGATTGTTGGGAATTTCCCTAATATTTTAATACAGTTATCTATCAACTTAAAACATTAAGAAACAAAGCACTATTTATGATGACAGATTTTCATTTTCAGAAACAGATATTTTTTTTATTACCTTTTCTTTAAAATTTGTCTCTGATGTATTATGAAATGATAGTTAAGTCGTAGTTGTCTTAAAGGAATAGTCTAGTCAAAATTAAACTTTCATGATTCAAATAGAGCATGCAAATTTAAGCAACTTTCTAATTTACTCAAATAATCAATTTGTTTTTGTTCTCTTAGTATCTTTATTTGAAAAGCTGTAATATAAAAATCTTAGGAGCCAGCCTATTTTTGGCTCAGCCCCCTGGGTAGCACTTTCTGATTGGTGGCTACATTTACCAATCAGCAAGCGCTACCCAGGTGTTGTACCAAAAATGGGCTGACTCCTAAGCTTACATACTTGCTTTTTCATATAAAGATACCAAGAGAATGAAGAAAAAGATAATAGAAGTAAATTATAAAGTTGCTTAAAATTGCATGCTCTATCGGAATCATGAAAGTTTAATTTTGACTAGCCTATCCCTTTAAGATTGCTGCTCCTTAATCTATCTGCCAACTAAACAGTGTCAAATTGAAATCATTGGTTTCCAGCAAGCAGGGGGTGGCGAATGCTGTCCTCTCGCAGGGATGTACAGCAAATTATATCCACCTGATGTTTAATAAATGGAGCCCGTTGTTTAAAACAATGTATACAATAGTTAGATTGTACTGAATTTCTATAACACATTTTGTGCTTTGATTAGCAGAAAGATTTTTAATAGAAAAGTTGCTGGAATAATATATAACATTTCTGTATTATCAGAGCAAACAGTTTCTGCAGTTTGAATACCTTTTTAATTACAGTGCATGAACCATAAGATGTCAGTGATAAAATGCAAATACAATTTTTGTTTTTAGTCTTTGAGAATCTGCAGCTACCACAGTTTTAAATATACTAACATTCTGTTTAAATGTGTATGTTTAAAGGGACACTCTACTGTGTTTTTTTCTCTCTTTTAATGTGTTACCAATATTGTATTTTACCTGCTGGAGTGTATAAAGAGCCAGATTACAAGTGGAGTGCTAAATTATTGTGCACCCGCAAACTGCAAATTTGCCAATTTGCAGGCACACAATACATAACCAGTCACTACAAGCAATTATTGCGCAGACCTCTGGTTAATTTTTTAAATGTGCCCCAAATGCCCCCTAAACTTAAGTGTTAGTTTTCTTTAAAAAAAAACAACTGCTCTTAGCAGTTTTTGGAGCTAATGTCTGTGGCTGTGGAATGTTTGAAAAAGCATGGCACTGAAAAGTGCCTTTTCATAGTGGTCTATGGGAACTGTTTGTTCCCAGTAAACATATATATATATATATATATATATATATATATATATATATATATATATATATATATATATATGCTCATATACAATTATATTCATGTGTTAGTATGTGAATATACAAATATTAACACATAAATATATATGTATATAGTCATATATAATTACAATTTGCTGCCATCAGTGCGTGACTTACCCCCTTTGTTGCACTAGTCCTCTTGCCGTGTCTCACAGCATGAGAACGAGGCTCCCATTGGAGCCATGGAAGTGCATTCTCGTGAGCACAATCCTTCCTAGCAATGCAAACGCAAGCTTGCATTAGCATTGCACTCAACTTGTAATAAGAGCGCACATTAGTGTGCGCTGTTATTACTCAGTGGAGGGCAAATATCACTTTCACAAAAGCGATATTTAGCGATCCACTTGTAATCTGGCCCTAAATTGTTAACAGATAGCTCCTTTACCTTTTTATTGTCTTTTGAATTAGCTGGTTTTACCTGTTTATATTTGGGGGCTTATTTAGCAGTATGTTGCAATGTATGTGTCTCTCCTTCACGTCCCAAACCCTGCATAGATAGATAAACAGTTTTCTAGCTAAAATTTGCCTTTCTAAAATTAATCACAGTACTGGTAAGACTGCCTAGATAATCTCTCCTGAGCAGAAAGATTTAGATCATTGCTTCCTAGGGGCCCGATGATCTAAAGCTTTCGGCTCTGGCGAGATGAACTAAGAAGTCTTATCAGATTGGTGAGGTCCTTCAAATGATTTTAGAAGTGCTACTTTTATATTGAGACGTTTAGCACACTATTAGGGGTTCTGTATGTGAAGGAGAGACTCCTGTGTTACATTATAAGGTATAAAAAATATTTACAAAGATTTTATATTGGTTCTCTCCATGGCAGTGAGTTTTAGATCATCAGTCCATTAGTATTGGTCTCTCTGTGTATATTGAGATAAGATAAACATGATTTTGTGTAAATATATAGAGAAATGATAATTTGGTTTGTTTGTTGTATTGTGGTTGAATTGACAGAAACAGCTATTTCATTTATTAAAATAAACATCATGGAGTAATGCTGTATACATTTTACACAAGGCAGCTGGTAAAACCAAATTTTCAGTACATTGTCCCTTTAAAGTGCTGATGTAAAATTGCAAACTATATATTATTAAAATGCATGTTTTATCTATCTATCTATCTATCTATCTATAAATATAGTCCAGCTGTTAGTAGATCACCTTCTTAAGAGCTGACTACAACAGTGCAACTATTGGCAGGGCCCTCTACCCTATAATTGTTTTGTTGTACTCCCCCTTTGTTTATAGCGCTGCAGAATCTGTTGGCGCTCTACAAATAACCGATAATAATAATAATAATAATAATACATACATATACAGTATGTATATATTAATAATTGGGCTAAGTATGTATGTAGTACTAAAATTTACTGTATGGCCAAATTTATTATGTAAAAAAACATAATCTCAGAATAGACTAAACCTATTCTTCTATTTGTACATTTGACAAATAAATCCAGCACCTAAAATATCATTAACCATCAATACTTACGCAGAACACGGTAGGGGTTCAGGCTTCTTTTTATATTTCAAAAATCTAAATGGATGCGAGTCAAAAAAAAGCATTACAACTGCTCCTAATATAAAATCGCCATCTCTGTAATATCTATCCAGTGGAGTAAAATGTAATTTACATGCAGAGTTTGTTGTTATATCTGTGTTCCCTGAATCATCAGCAAAACATAGTGAGGCTGCAGACATTAACATAAAAAAAAGGAGAGGCAGCTTATATAATATTGCCGGGATATGTCGGGACATCATTAATATTGGTTCATGTGTGGTTAGCAATAGTTTAGTATTTATGAACACAGAAAATAAAATGAACTGCAAAATCCAATGAAAAAAATAGGTTTAAAGATTTTTCAACTGTTTTTCATCACACAATTGATGCTGGTAAACAATAAATATCTGTAGATTTTACATTCCCCTGATTTTGTAATATTTCTTTTACACAAAATAAAATGCTGTAAAAAGTACACGATTTCTGGGTTATTTGATTATGTGGTTCTGAATAATTCTGCTCTGTGTTTTTTGATATACAGAAAGCTGGATACAGATTAATTTTTAAAAACCTGAATTGGTTTCAATAGAAATGAAACTGGATCTGATATTTTCGTCATGAGAATGTGCTCTTTAAAAGTGAGTTAAAGTGGCTGATCAGCCAGTTCACTGTAACCTGTCTCATATATATATATGCGATAATACAAAGACTATTCAAAGAACAGAAGATTATAATTTTGAAATCTCACTAGACCCACCAAGGATAAATGACAGGTTTGAATAAGGTAATAATAGGTTATGTTCAGTGATATTTGTTTTGTGGTTTGTACAGTTGTGCAAAATATTGTTTTTTTTAAGTAACACTACAAATCACAAATATTTATGTATGTCATACTTTTATAACCTATATCTCCTAATAAATATATATGATTCATTTATTTTACTTTTTCCTAATATGCAATAACCCCCTTTACATCAGGAGTGGTTTTTGCAACTAACCAACATTGCCATATCCCCAAAAAGTTGTCTATCATCCACTTTAGCCAATTGTCCATTCAAATAAGTTTTTTTTGTCTGATAAGGTGTTTTCAAAATCCCATATAACCATTAGCATGATAAGAACCATTAGTAGAACTTTTTTGGCCTTTGGCCACTTATGAAGCCCTTATTGCAACCCATCCAGAAACCCTTGATGGATTTCAGGACCTGAGCCTGTTAAGTCTTCTCCATAAGGGATTAAATGCCCTATTGTTGTGAGCTCTATGAAAAACTAGTTAGCCTATAACTACCTAAACAATAATCATAAAAACACATAATCAGAATTGTAGCATAAAGACCAGTGGATCATATTTATTTAACTAAAAACAAGGCACGGGCAATTGGATCCCAAAGATGGTTGCAGGTTGCTGACACCAAATGGAGCCCTGCTACTACGCTAACGTACAGAGGCAAATCTTGTCACCCCTCCAGCAATGGACATCACTCACCCTCTCTGTCTGCAGCCAGTGCCAAGACCAACTGCCTAAGCTAGGATGCAATAGCATGCAAAACTCCAAACCAGTAGTTCTGGGGTCAGAGAGTTGTTCAGCTTGCTGTACCACTGTCCTTGGGCTTACAGAGCTACATCAACTAACCACTCTCAGGCCTTAGATAAACTAAAGACACACCAACTGATTGTCGATCACCACCCTTAATGGGAGGGAGGGTGGGATGGATGGAGGGGAAACTTTAGGAAACCACAGAAATACAGGCTGAAGGATCTTTGATTTCTTCCTCAAAGGTTAGAAAAACTCCACCTCCCTAACTGCAGCAAAGTTATATTCACACACACACACACACAGATCCTACTGTATGGGCCTAAACCTTAGTTATGCTATGGCCTAGGACACTCTACACTTACTTTACATCTAACCTCTTGATATTCCTTGTATCCATTACTGAGCAGCAACAAATACCTTACTTCACAAAACCATCTAAAAAAAGATCTTTGTACACGCTTAGTTCCCATTTCTGTTATTCACTTCCTGTAAATGGACATTTGTGCTAACTGTGGATGTTATGAGTGGCAATTCAGACAGTTATCAGATGTTTCTGTTAGCACAAATGGCACAACGGCTCATCTTAAAGCGCAGATTGATCATCTGTGGGCACTTTACGTTTTTAGATTCTGACCTGGAGCCACAGGTTGAACCATTGTTAGCACTTTGTAGATAACTTTGGCATTTAGCCACTTATGAACCTCTAAATACAACCCACCCAGAAACCCTTGAATTATTTCAGGATACAAAATAATCTTTTCCAGTAAATCTAACCTTTTGATACTCCTTGTATTCATTACTTACCAACAACAAATGGCTTACTTCACATCCAAAGTCATCTTAAAATATTTTTATATACGCTCTTCATATTTCAGTAAATTCACTTCCTGTAAATTACCTCCAGAAACCTTATCTTATCTGTAGAGGCCATAGGTGGCAGTTGCAACACCACAGAGTTATCAGATGTTTCTATTAGCACAAAGGGCAAGATCAGCTCAGATTGATATGTGGGTACTAGTATGAAATCATGGTGTTTAATCAGATCCAGCTAAAGCTGCAGTGATTAAAAGTCACAGGTTCCACTACTCATAAACAAATTCTTGCAAATGTGCCCAGTTTAAATAATTTATAAAGTTGCTTGATTGCTCTTAAGACATGAATATACCATTCAGAATATAAAAACATACTTACATTTATGTCTGTATTATAACAAAAGTTCAACACGGTAGACCTTCTGAGAACTACAATGCAGAAAACATGTGTAGTGTTAAAAAAATTGGTTAGTCCGAATTTCAGGGACATTAGTTTCCCCTAATATTCCTCTGCTGCAAATTTCGGTGTTCATTTAGTATTAAACAAAACAAATATTTCCATTTGTTTTCGGTAAATAAATGTGAATGCTTTTTTACCACGGATAAAAAGTTCACCTATAGTATTATATACTTACCTCTAGTGCACTGGAGAGCCCCGGGAATCCCAACTCTTCTTCTTAGAGCCCTGAGCAATGCTTGTTGTAAACAGCATGTCGGATCCCCGGGCCTGTGCTAAAGGACCTTCTCTTTCAATTCATGCCCTAGGATCCTCCACTCTAAACCTCCTATTAGCATGGGCCGGGGCTCTAAGAAGGGCTGGGATTAGCAGGGCTCTCCAGCACTCTAGAGGTAAGTATTTTAACTCCTACAAGTAATTTAGTGATCAATTTCATCTAGTTGGTGCATTTGTTCAAATATTTGTTTCATGAAAAGGAATAAATATCAATTTTTTGTTATAAATTTGCATTCTTAATGAAACAATACACATGCCTAGAAATGATAGGGAATATCCCAGAGCAGAGAAAGTTTGCAAAATTAGGTAAGCGGTACTCACAATAGGCAGGGTAGTCTTTGGCGGCAACAGGTAGGGAATCCAGCGGTATGGCAGTTCAAGGGTAAACCAATAGAGGGACCGGAAACAGGCAGGAATCAGCAACAAAGGGAATCCAATAATTACAGTTCAGGAATAAACCAATAGAATGGTCAGGCAGGCAGAGTTCGGGAACAGTATAGCAATCCAATGGTTCAAGGGTTAAGCAGGCAGAGTGGTCAGACAGGCAGAGTTCAGCAACTGTATGGCAATCCAGTATTTTAGGTTTAAGCAAGCAGAGTAGTCAGACAGGCAGAAGTCAATAACAGTATAGCAATCCAGTACTTTAGGGGTTAAGAAAGCAGATTAATCAGACAGGCAGAGTTCAATAACGTTATGGCAATCCAGTACTTTAGGGGTTAAGCAAGCAGAGTAGTCAGACAGGCAGAGTTCAATAACGTTATGGCAATCCAGTACTTAAGGTTTTAAGCAAGCAGAGTAGTCAGACAGGCAGAGTTCAATAACAGAATGGCAATCCAATATACAGAAACATATTTATATGGTGTGTAAACCTAGCGCCTGTGTTGTGTGTCCTATATGCTCCGGTCGTGTTGACTTCTAGTCGTCAACTTGGCTTGTAGATTAGTAATATATGAATATAACCAGAGCGCCTCACCTTAGGGGGCTAGGACAAATATTCTATGTAGATAGTATTAGCTGTGTAGCGTATTAATTGTGTATCACTTAAAACAAATGTACATATATAAATAACAATTGTATATTATAAAACAGTTGTATATATAAAACAGTATAAGTTGCAAACTGTTAAAATTACTTAGACAGTTAAAAACGCTGTTAAGATTATTTAGACAGAGAAAAAAACAAGATGACAATAAAACATGTATCCATACAACAATATGACAAATAATCACAAAGTTTGCAGGGCTGCTGCTTTGACCTCAGATAGGTCTCCTAGAGCCTGTGTTGCTCTTTAGTGAATCCCTCTGTGGAAGAAGGTAGATATGTTGTAGTATGTTTAGGTACAGCTGTATATATTGGAATAAGGCTTACCAGATGCTTGGTCAATGCGTTTCAGCCTCTCAAAGGCCTTTCTCAAGAATGGTTTACTGTATGTACTGGTGGCCTTTTATACAGAGTTCTCTTTATTTGTAATGGGGGTCAGAGGTTACCAAACCGGATGTGTTAATTTGAGTAGTTTTGATTATAACATATTTTGATATGTTAACAACAATTATATGTATGTATATATAATAAAGGAGGAATAACTTATAAATACATTTAGTTATTTAAACCGTTTTCATTTTGTTCATTAGTACTATTATCCTTCTAGTGGTGATGTCACATCCGGTCTTTTTACTTTTTTATTTAATCCGTTTTGATATATTTATTAAAGGATTTTTGTCTTAAAAGAATTTGGTGTCTTTAAAGATTTTGATGTCTTAAAAGACATAGGGACATGTTGATTGCCCCTCTATAAGTTCTATATCTTTACACATTATATTTGGTGTTGACGATTTTTGGCTTTTCTAATAGGCTGTGATGTCACCACTGTTAATTTCTATGTTCAACTAAGCATGGTGGGTGGGTGTCTCCCACCTATATCCATTGGCTATTATTTCTGCTTGTGTTAAATCTGATTGTTTTTGGCTTTTTAGCCTTCCCATTTGTTGTCATGCTAAAGTTGACAGCTTCTATGTTACCATGACATAATGTAAATAATGCGATATATTAAAAAGTATTGATGCAATATTTAAAGATACTCTTGTATGTTATAATCTACATTTAGATGATGTCTTGGGATAAGAGAAATATTTTGTTGTTTAGACTGAATGCTCAGTTACAATTTTTGACCCTGTGTGTTCCCCCGCACTGATACATCCTGGGTTATTTAACCCTATAATTATCTTCAGTGTGGTCCTGACTTATTGGTTTCTATATATTTTTCTTCCTTAGTAGGTTTGGAAGGTATCGTCATTATGAGTTAGGGGAAATTCTCAGTTGCTAGTCCGCATGTGTTTATATGAATACAATATATTATAAGGGAATGTTATCAGGACAGATAACATATTTATTCCTCTATGAGTCTTATCCTTTTGATTATGAGGTATTGATGTTCTCCTTAGCAGGGATATTTTAGAGGTTATGGAGGTTTTATGTGTGGTGCATAGTCTAGTTCGAAGGAGGGTACTTATGGTTCTCTGTAATAATGTTGTGGGTTGGTTTTGCTTCCCTCTTTGAGGTAATGTACCATAGGTTACTAATCATAAATGTCTTAGAGCTGTTTTAATTGCTGGGTTGTTCAATTTCATAGTTTTATCTAGTGTTGAAAAAGGGGATGCACCCAGCTATTGTTGTTAGCTCAAATAAGGCGTTTGTTATGTGAAATATCAAACGTCTGTCGTATGAGTATAAGGAAGACTAAACATCTGTCATACAAATTAAACTATGGGGGAGGCAGACTAATTTAGTCTAAAGTACTTCCCTCTTTGGTCTAATAGAGGAAATAATTCTTGGAGTGTGTCTTTCCTTATACAAATAATTTGTATCTTTGACTCGACCGAGAGAGAATATTATCTCCTCTTGGTGTGATGTAAAGTAAGATATAGTCTTCAGTAAGTGGCTTGACTTTGGAGACTCGTTCATTATGGATGACGTTATATACTAAAGATCTATGATGGAGGCATAGAAATGGCTAGGCTAATCACCTATCTTGGTCCTGAGGTGTAGTCCTCTTTTTATAAGGGAGAGTAGTTTTTTATATATAATTGTCGTGTAGTCTACATTTCAGAGGAAGTGGGCAGAAGGTACTTTTATACTTATCTTTATATTAGTTTGTTCATCTACAGTTTTACATGTTTCTTCGTGGGAACTAGTACGGTTAAACATATACCCACAAAGTGTAGAATGAGCAAATTTTCTTTTCTCTCTTTCTCCATCTATGTCTAGTTAGATATATTGGAAGATTTTGAAAGTTTTTCTTCCTGCCGAAGTTATATATTTAGATTGAGAAGGTGTACCAGGTCCTCTTTGTTATTTAGACCTTTGGGATATAGGCAATCAAGGTGAAATATCCACTTGGATTCTGCTGTCAGCACTTTTCATAGTTGCCCCCTCTTCAATTTCTATTGACGTTCTGGATACCCATACATTTAAGGTATTTGATGTTTCCCTAATGTTTTGTAGAGAAGTGCCTATACAGGACGGTTTCCATGTTCAGTTTCTCAATCAACAGTAGATGTTCTCTTATTCTGTCTCTCAGTTGTCTCAACATTTTCCCTACATATTAGAGGCCACACGGACATTGTAACTAGGACTAAGTTAGACTAGCCGACTAATCGAATAGTCAATCGGTCTCTCATAATTCGACTAGTACGGCATTAGTCGATTACTGATATATTTTATTTTGATAGTCAAAAACAGCCCATAGCCAACCTACCAGCCCATAGCCTTAGCCTACTACCGATTGCGCATTGTCTTACTTGCCCGCAGTTATGATGACGTGTTATTTTGTACTCCTAGTAGACAAAACAAATTTTGCAAAAAATGACATCTTCAACAAAAAGTCCTGCTTCGAAATATTTTGAAAAACTACATGAAAAGGCCATTAAGTGCACCATTTGCAGCGTGCAATTGCTGTACAACAAATCCACGACTTCCATGTTAAGCCACCTGAAAAACAAACACCCGTCTACATTGGTAGCGACAGAGAAAGAAAAAGGAAAGCAACAAACATCCATTGCAGGTTTTACAGAAAGACATTGGCAATATGACAATATGCGTGCTGAAACAACGTCGACTCTGATAGCTAATATGGTAGCAAAGGACATGCTTCCTATAAGTTTTGTTGAAGGAGAGGGTTTTTGGGAGTTAATGAAATATGTCAAGCCCGAATACAGTGTTCCTGCACGAAAAACAATTACAACTCGACTTGAAAAAATGCACGTAGATTTGGCTAGTTCTGTCCGCAACATGTTGGCAAAAGTCGAGAAGGCTGCAATTACAACTGATGCATGGACAGCACTAATTTTCATAAAAGACTGGGAAATAAAAAGCATGGTTCTACAGACCTGTGCCATGCCCGAGAGGCATACAGCAGAGAATCTCACAAATGTGTTGAGCACCACGGTAGACCACTGGGATTTGCGGGGCAAAAACACTGCTTCTGTTCATGACAATGCAAGCAATATCATCTTAGCAAACTCGGCATTAGAATGGGAGTCAAATCTGTGCTTTGCACACACTCTGCAGCTCTCTGTCAACATTGGCATTTAAACTTGGTGTCATACAGCATACAATGTCATACAATATCCCCCACTTTTTATGTACGATCTACACTATGTTTTTTAATTTTTTATAGGACACTCAGAAACTACATAGGAGGACACACAGCACTACTAGGACCCTATTGGATGAGTACTGTTTTATAACATTTTTATTATTTTTCACTTATTTTTCACTATTTTTTCATTTGCTTTTTGCTTTTTTCCATTTGCTTTTTTCATATGTATATTTTCTCACACCACTACTGCATTTTTGGATTGAGTGATTGATTTTTATTTTGGACTACACCCCCCTCATTCTTGGATTACAGTATTGACTTTTTATTTGGACACTATTTGACCCTAGGCACTCATTTTCTATTGCATACATTTGCTTATTTTCAAACTATGGATCCATAAGAGCTCGCTTATATGTTTTAATTGTATTATCTAATTGATTGATTGTTTGATTGTTTTTATCATATTTGCATTGTATTAAAACTACTTTTTACCCTATTGGTTTTAAGGAACATTACATCCAGTCTACATCACTCCAAATACCTCAGCCTTTTTTGGCACTTTGTACACCACATTACTTAACTATTTTCTCCCCTTTGGCCGGCTAGGAGGCCTTTTTACAAAGCCAGAGGTCATACTCCTGGGCTTGACTCATACTTTTAAATACTTACACATTCTTTACCTAGCCCAAACACTCAGACAGGAGATAGATTTAATAACTTCCTGTACTGATAGAGATATGGAGGAAGATGACTGTATAGATACACATACACGATTTAAAGAACTAGAGAAATTGTTAATATCAGAGGTGAAATACAAGGCAGACATTTCATTTCTGAAGAAATGCCTTGAATTGGAAATTATACCAAAGGGTTTATTGGTCACTAAAGATTGTGCATTTTCCTATATCACATCCAACTTTTTCCAAAAGATGGGCAGATGCCCTTACACAGTCATCTAGAACACTTATTAATATCATTGTGGATTATAGGGAAGAACTTATCAAATAGACAGATAATAATACCAGAGAGCATGAAGAAATATTAATGAATTTAGAAAGCTCAGGGACTGACATCACAGAGAGGAAAGCTAATCTAGTATAATGAGTAACTAAAGTAAGAGAGAAAAAGACTTATAAATTGAATAGAGAGATAGATAAGAAGAATAATGATCATCCTAATCCTCCTGAAAATGAAGTAATAGATGTAAATGAAAATATAGATTCTGAACCTAAAATCTATATTGAAGATACCAAAGAAGAACCAAGAGAATGGCGAAACACAACATTTAAAAGAAGAAATTATCCGGCTTATAACTCTTATAGGCATAACAATAAGAGAAGGAATATGAATACACATGCCTCAGATAGACCATATGTCCACTATGGTCCTAGCAGTGACTTTCGACAAAGAAATGATTATGACTACAATAACTATAACCCTATATGGGATAAAAGAGAGAACTTTGAATATTACAACCAGAGAGGTTGGAGGACACCGCATTACAGACAGGAAGGCTATCAAAATAACAACTATAGAACTACGGAGTATACAAACAGGGGCATAGACATGAGATATAGAGAAAGACAACACCACTATCAAGAAGAACTCCCTCGTGATAATCATCAAAGACATTTTAATAGAAGACAAGAGGAAGAAAGATACTATACCCAAAGATATGAAAACTATGGGAGTGACAAGTATCTAGAGAGAGGTAGTGGCAAGATACCATATCGAAATGAAATACGGTCGGATGCCTGAGAGAGAACCCCACAAAGGCGGGACAATGATGGAAATCTAGGAGAAAACAACAATATCTCAAAATGGAATAAATCTAAACATCAAGAAAAAATGAGAGATCAAGAGATTGGTGATACACCCTTATACCAGACACCCTCATCCTCATCTTTTTTTAGAACTCAACCAACCTGTGGCAAAAGACAAAGGGAGATCACAAGTTGGAAGGAAGAACATAGAATTGAGAGACATGGGGGGGCGGAGCTAGCAAGCCTAGGAGATGGCTGCTTTTTCCTAGAGCTCCTGAGCCCTATCTGTTTGAGGACGCGATTGGCCCTTGCCACAGCTCTATAAGCAGTTGCAAATAGTGACCGTAGCAGCTGACCTAATGGTGATCACTTTGGGACCACTTCTAAAACACCCTTAACTGCCGGACCGCCATTTAGCAGAGAGCAGCAGCGGCCTCCTCACACTTGCTCCGCAATTCAGCCAGCTTTCTCGGGACATGTAAAGTCCCACCGGAACTCCCAAAAGACTCACGCCAGCAAGAGAGCACTGTCCGGACCTAATTGGGGCAAAGAACCAGCACAAAACGACCACACACGGACTTGAGAGGCGGAGGTGAGTCCCGCGATAGGCCGCAGCCTGACCTAAAGTTTAAAAAGCAGCATGGGATGTTAACGGAGGTTAGCAGTGATGCGCAGAACTACTGTTTGCCCTAAACTAACAGATCCCCACTAGCATATGAACATTGCTGAAGGAACCTAGAAATGGGGATATAAAAGCACTAACTGTTTATACTTATAACCTATAATGCAGATGCCTACTATTTAAAACAGGGTAACTAAAACACTAACCCCTGCAAGCTTGTGTGAAACTAAAACCAGAAGAGACAGATACAGGGGATTTACTCTAAATTTTACAAAAACCTATTATTTACAAAAGCTCTTTTTCAATAGGATACTGCTTATGAGCAGCCTTAGGGGTAATACACTACCAGAGAGTCTATAGCTAAACCATATTCAATAACAACTGGAGGGTAGTTTTTTACCCCACAGACCCTAATATCACATTTCATCTCTTATTATATATATCCAAGTGACACATATCACCTTCAGTTCATGCTAAAATGTTGCCAAAGAAGGGCAGCAAACCAATTAAAAACAGCAAGCAAATGAAAACCACCTAACACACTGTGAATACTTTCTTCAAGGCCTTAGAAGCCAAAACCAACGTCTCAGAAGAAGCAGATCCTCCTGAGCATGCCTCATGCCAAAGTTCATCAGAATCAGAGAGTGATCAACCCACTGAAAACATCACCATACCTACAGCTCTTTTTAACTCAATCCCTTCAAAAAAGGACTTTTCATCACTAATCACTCAAGTTAAGCAATGCATTAGAGATTAAATCTCTGACCTCAAGAAATATATATCTGAAATAGGGCACAGGGTTGAGACGCTCGAAAACACACAGGACTCCCATACTGAAGCCATCTCAGAGCTGCATAACACTGTCCAACGACAGGGGGCAAATATTCTCGAGCTGGAAGACAAACTAGATGATGCGGAAAACCGCAGCAGGTGCCACAACATCAGGCTGAGAGGTGTCCCAGAGGCTGTCGCCACCCCTGATCTAGAGCAGTATCTCCAAAACTTCTTCAGTGCTTTAAAGAAAGAAGAAACCCCGATGAAAATCGACATAGATAGAGCTCACAGAGCTCTCCGTCCTAAACCACAAAACGATCAACCACCGAGAGATGTCATAGTCAGAATAACCAACTATCAAGTTAAGGTAGAATTAATGAAGCTTGATAGGGAACAACAACCCTTCAGGCACGATAATGTGGAGATACAGTTATTTGCTGATCTCTCCCAAAGAACTTTGTCCAAACGTAGGGAGCTTAAACCATTACCCATGATGCTGAGGAAAAGAAGCATCCCATACCGATGGGGATTCCCCTTCCATCTAATAATACTATGGAAAGGCAGACGTCTAACATGCTCTGCGGTAGAAGACATCCAATCTATATGTAAAGAACTGGACATGCAACCACCACATCTTGATGAGAGCCCTTCAACTCATAATAAAGACCACATCCCCTCAGGTCCTCCTCCGCTCCCGCAGAGGAGGGAATGGACCCCAGTTTGACAAAGAAGAGCACAAAAATCCATACCGCCCCCACTGTCTCCCAGAGGTGATAAAGGCTGACTCTAGCGTGATGTGGTAAATATTTGAGACTCTTCTTAAGTCATTACGTTACTTATTACACTTGGTGGGATAGTTACCCACACTGATGATGTGTCACTTCAGGCTAAGCCTGTTCCTTCTTTTTTGTTTATTGCTACAAAATGTTTTTTAGTTCTCTGTTAAAATAATGCCATGATAAATATCTGCAAATTGTTGACTGTTAACAAATCACATTCGTTAATTGTTCTCATTCAGTTGGGAGATTGTCTCCTTTAATTCTAGGAATGTTATATGTAATGATAGTAAAAATTGTATTTTGCCTACTTCTTTTTCTCCTCTTTATGTCTCTACCTTCTCTTTCTCACACTTTCCCCACCTTTCCCCTTCTTTACTATTTCCTGGGTGCGCACATACCGACCAAACCGATAGGTCCTCCTACATCTATACTAATAATGTTTGTTCTTTCATACATCTCCAATGGGTAGTCACAATCTAAATGAACTAATTATCCTTACACAGAATACTAAAGGATTAAATTGTCCCCAGAAAAGGAGAATGGCCATTATTGACCTTCAGAAACAAAATGGGCATATACTGATGCTCCAAGAGACACATTTTAAAGCCTAAAATATTCCCAAATACTTCACCCCACAGTACCCGCAGCATTACCAAAGTACACATCCCAGTAAAAAAGTCAATGGAGTCAGTATTCTGCTCCACAAATCCTTACCTTTTACCAAAACTCAATGTATCTCCGATAAAGAAGGTAGGTATATATGCTTGAAAGGACTATTATATGGTAAACCAGTAACCCTAATTAATATATACGCCCCTAACTCCAAACAAGACAAATTTATAAACTTAGTTTCAGACCTAGCCATGAAAGAGGCGAAGGGCTCTCTTATAGTTGCGGGGGACTTCAATTTCCCCCTAGACCCCACAGTTGATTGCTCTAATCCAGAGTCTAGAACCAAAACCCCAAATCTAGCTAAGATCTGGCGGAAACTTAAGACCTTAGGTTTACACGACGCTTGGAGATTTTTTAACCCCCAAAAACAAGATTACACCTTCTTCTCCCATCCTAAACGTAGCTACTCTAGATTAGATTACATATTCGTAGACCATTTGCTCCTCTCTCATTCCAGAAACTCGCAGATAAAACATACTTCCTGGTCAGATCACTCCTTAGTCTCATGCAACATCAGATGGCCATCAGCCCCATTTAGGGCCTTTCAATGGAGACTTGATGACCACATATTACTAGACCCAATCCAGACCAAGCTTTTTGCAAATTATATTAATGATTATTTTGCACTCAATACTACACCAGATGTGAAGATGGCAACCCTATGGGAAGCCCATAAATGCACAATCAGGGGAGAATTTATCAAGGTAAAAGCACAAATCAAAAAGAAAAACAGACTAGAAATAGAACGACTATCAGCCGAGATATCTAACCTAGATTACGCTCACAAGGTCAACCCCCTAGATAATGCAATTTTAGAGGAACTCAAAGAAAAAAGAGATAAATTAAACTCCATTCTTCACATTAAGTCACAAAGACAATTACTACATCTCCACCAAACCTTCTACAGGGAGGGCAACAAACCAGGGAAATATCTTGCTAGAGCCTTAAAAAAACAGCAACAAAAAACATATGTACATTCATTCAAATCTATCCAAGGTAAGCACCTAGAAGACACCCTCTCCATAGTGAATGAGTTCAAAAGTTTTTACCATAAACTTTATAATCTATATCCCAACAGAGACACCCAAACACACAGCCAATTATGTGATATAATGATGATACCCCACTCACACAACTGACTCCCGAACAAAGCGAACTTTTGGAGAAACCTATCCTCTCCTCAGAGGTAAAGGACTCGATACAACAACTAAAACAAAACAAAGCCCCTGGCCCGGACGGTTTCACAGGTTCCTACTATAAAACATTTGCAAATCTTTTAGTTCCACACCTAACTGACCTATTCAATTACATCTCAGATTCTCACCCTTTCCCCGATAGCATGCTACAGGCCAATATTTCTGTCATTGCCAAACCAGGTAAACCCCCCAACTCCCCAGCCAACTTCAGACCAATTTCCCTACTCAACAAAGACCTAAAAATCTACGCCAAGATTCTTGCTTCCCGACTTAATAACATCCTTCCGTTTTTAATCCACCAAGACCAAGTGTGTTTTGTACTTCACAGAGAGGCTAAAGACAACACTGTTAAAGTCCTCAATCTTTTAGAGTTTATCTCGCAAAACAAAATCCTGACTGTTTTCCTATCGACTGACGCCGAAAAGGCATTTGACAGACTGGACTGGACCTTCCTACAAGAAACCCTGAGATGATTTAATTTTCCTGACCCCTTCATCCAGAAAATATTTGCCCTATACACCAACCCGACAGCTCAAATCAGAATTAACGGCACGCTATCCGACCCCTTCAAAATCAGAAATGGATCCCGACAGGGATGCCCATTATCCCCACTATTATTCATCTTAGCCCTAGAGCCGCTAGCTACTAAAATAAGACATAACCACCTGATTCAAGGGATAAAAGTGGGCGAGCAAACTCACAAACTTGCGATCTTTGCAGATGACATACTCCTTACTCTCACAAACCCTCTCTCCTCCCTCAGAACTTCTATCTCGGAACTAGACAGCTACGGGACTGTGTCTAACTTCTGGTTAATGTGACCAAATCAGAATTCCTGCCTATAAATCTTACCAACCAACTCCTAGAAGAGTTGAAAATGACCTGCCCCCTAAAACCACAAACAAAATATTTGAAATACCTAGGTATCAATATAACCCCCAATATAACAGACCTTCGCCCACAAAATTATGGTAGCTTAATTTCAGAGTTCAAGAGTCTCATCTCAGCTTGGCTGCCTAAAAATATTTCATGGCTAGGTAGGATCCATGCCACAAAAATGACTCTACTTCCAAAAGTTTTATAAATTCTCCAAACAATCCCCATTCCAGGCATTCAAAAGGATCTAGAATCCTACAAAAAAATATAAATGATTATATTTGGAAACGTATGCCACCTAGAATCAACAAAAATATGCTATACAAACTTCCTTCTGAGGGGGGACTGGGTGTTCCACACCTTCGTTCTTATAAAATAGCTGTCTCGATGCAGAGAATTTCAGACTGGTGTAAACTCGGAAGCCCTAATCCCAAAAATTGGGTACAACTAGAAAACACCTTATCACTGTCACAGAGATTAGATAAGATATGTTGGAACCCAGGATACTTTAACGTACGTAATCTCAACCTCCTCTATAACAAACGAAACATGGTCAGATTGGAGACGAATCAACAAATCCCCAAATAAAATATCTTCCAAGTACTCTCCCCTAACCACAATTCTAAACAACCCAGAATTCCCACCGGGGCTTAACCTAGCCTTACCCCATCTCACAAACCCGTTTAATTCTCTTCCCATATCTCTCTTAACAGATGGTAATCATAGCCTCAAAACCACATTCCAACTTGAAACCTTGAACCACCCAATCCTGTCCTCTTGGTTCCGACTCTACCAAATTAGACATTATATAGCCACACACAAATGTTTGAAAGACTTGATACGACCACTTACCCCCTTTGAACGAATATGCCATACAACAGAAAAAATATGCGGTACCATCTCCAAACTACATAAATTAATTTTAAATGAGACTTTCCCACATCTCCCGACTTACACCAAAAGATGGAACCTAGAACTGGGGGTGAACACCCCCTCAAAACTCTGGGCGCATAGATTTGACAGCCTAGCACATTCAGCACATTCAGCACAAGCCAAAGAGACCAACATCAAAATAATGATGCAATGGTACTTGACACCAGCAAGGTTGAAATATATCTACAAAAACTCATCTCCATCCTGTTGGAGAGGATGCATTCAAGATGGTCACATCACACACATTTGGTGGGACTGTGAGCATATAAAACCTTTCTGGTCACAAATTTTTGAAAACATCAATAGAATCCTAAGCACAAATATAGTCCCCACCCCAGATCTAGTCTTGCTATGCCAACCCCCTGTTATCAACTGCAAAATAAGAAAACACCTCTTTCAAATAATGCTAAATGCTGCAAACCAGTTAATCCCTAGAAAATGGAAATCGGCCCTGACACCTTTCATCCTAGAATGGGTAACTCTAGTTCACAAAAATCTCCTCTTGGAGAGACTATACTATCTTAAATTAGGTCAACTAGCCTTATACCAAGATATTCTCTTCCTTTGGGAGTCTTTCACCTATAATACCACATAAATCACACCCAGCAAAACATTAGCACCCTACCAACTCTACTGTCTCTACCTCTAAACTTTTCCCCTGTTTCTCCCCTCTCTTTTCCTCTTTCCTAATTCCCCTATTTACGTTGTATGCTATTCTGAGATAAAATTTGTTCTCATTGATACATATGTGTGATAAAACCTGACACAAGGGCTCCACCCTTGTAACTCACCAAGGCAAGAAAAACCATTAGTCCTATCTTTGAGACAACAGGGGTTCCTCCACTTTTTCTAACTTCTAACATCCCCTTATACCAGGAACTCTAAGACTCTAGCACATGATGAAGAAACTAATGAACATTGGACTATGGTTTATTCACATAATAAAGACAATACCTCGAGTCATAAGTTGATTGAACATGCTTACCTTAACATATGTATCATTCTTGAACTTAATGCTGAGCTGTGACTCTAAATTGCTGTTTGTTTACAGTTTGTATTGTATTGAAAATAAAAAGAAAACATAAATAAAAAAAATAAAAAAGAATCGAGAGACATGACTCCCACACATTCAAAAAGAAGGCCCATAGAGGGAAGAGAGGAGGGATCAGAATCAAGAAAAAGCTAAGCAACACAAACCCAATACAAGATGATATAACAAATGAAAAACAACAGAAACAACATGAGATGGGATATTTAATATTTGCTCACACGATTTTACAAAAGAAGAAAGGGAAATACTAAGATATGGGCTAACTTTTGCTCCAGCCAGGAGTTTAGACAAGCTCCAATCCTATGTCAACACAAAGGAATTTATAAGAAAATTTCCCTTTAAAAGACTCTTCATGAAATCTTTAATGGAAACATTGGCACCTAGAAGCTACACTACAGACTTGGGACAAAATACATTTACACATACTGATCTCAAACCGAAGTCTACCTTCTTCCCTATCGCTATGAAAGGGAATGCCATTGAGACATTTGAGACTATGGTTGTGAATGAGATAAGGAATATCAACCCAAAGGAACTGAAAAATATAAAAGGAATTTATCGAAAAAACAGATATAGACCATCAAAAAACTGGAAACCACCATCAGTTAACTATCAGGCCAGCTGACAAAGGTGGAGGAATTGTAATCCTTAATAGAGACGATTACAACAAAGAAAATGAACATCTGCTCAGTGATTCAATGACCTATCTGAAACTTTGCAATAACCCTGGAGAATAATTCCAAAAGAGATTAAAATATCTGCTAGGGAGTGCTAAGACACTAGGAATACTGAATGAGAACGAATTCAGATACCTAGATGTGAAACATCCTATTAAACCAGTATTGTATCATTTACCAAAGATACATAAGTCAATCCAAAATCCTCCTGGCAGACCTATCATTTCCGGTATAGGTTTGCTCACTAGCAACCTATCGGAATATGTTGATAAAAACTTGCAAAAATATGTAAAACAACTTCCTTCTTTTCTGAAAGATTTGACACAAGTTTTAAATATTCTAGATTCAACTCCTTGGGAAGAAGGATACCTACTGGCTACATGCGACGTAACGGCATTGTACACCAGTATCCCCAACAAAGAGGGGTGTGAAGCTGTAAGGTTCTTCCTAGATAAGGATCCAGAGATGCATAAAGAACCTGACTTCATTGTGGATAGTATCCAGTATATTTTGACCCACAATTACTTTTGTAATGAGGGGAAATATTACCAACAAATCTGTGGTACTGCTATGAGGACCAGGTTCGTGCCTAGTTATGCAAACCTCTACATGGGTAGATGGGAGAAAATCTTTTGGGAATCATGCCCAGCTAGCGCGGACCTGGTCCTGTACCGCAGATATATAGATGATATCCTGATTGTATGGAAGGGGACACCTGAAGATCTTGAATACACCATAGAAGTTATGAATAGAAATATCCTAAACTAAAAAATTTACACATCAATAAGAGTAAAACAGACATTGTATTCTTGGATCTAAAGATATAAATAAAAAATGGAGAATGGGAGACATCAACACATTTCAAAGAAGTTAACAGCAATAATTATATCCACAACCTTAGCTGTCACCATGAAAAGTGGAGAAAGAATATTCCCAAAGGTCAGCTTCTGAGGATTCGGAAGAATTGCTCAAATAACATAAAGTGGGAAGAACAAGCATTACAACTTAAAAGTAAATTTATGGAAAGAGGTTACTGTGAAAATCTACTAGATCGTAAGACTGAAGAGACAAGAGGGATTGAAAGAAAAGAGCTGATTAAATATAAGGACAAAAGAAAACCGGACATGGCAGAGATAATTAACATTCCCATGATAACCGAATATAGCAGCAATAAGCATATAATTGAGAATATCTTCAAGAAACATTGGGTTCTGTTAAAAGAAGATGATCTGATTGGAGACAGACTTCCTCTAAAACCTAAATGTGTCTATAGAAAAACAGAAAATTTAAAGAATAGGTTGGCACCGAGTGTACAGAGGACAAAGACACCTGAGACCAATAATGTGTATGGAAAGAAAATCAAAGGATTCTTCCCATGTCCAAAATGTAAAGCCTGCAGATGTTGGAAGAAAACAAAGGTATTCCAATCACATCATACTAAAGAGCAACACCAAATCCAAGACCTAATAAGATGCCAAGATAAGGGCACTATCTACTTAATTGAGTGCACCTGTGGTCTACAGTATATTGGCCAAACATCGAGACCCTTAAAAGATAGGACAAGGGAACATATACTGTTGATAGAAAAACTCAACATGGACACTGTCTTATGCAAGCACTTTTCAACTAAACACCAAGGCAACATTAAAGATTTAAAATTTATGGGCATCCAAAAGGTCAAGAAAAACTGGAGAGGTGGTAACTATGAGAAAAAGCTTTTAATAACATAATCAAAATGGATATTTCTGCTAGACTGTCTACATCCAAAGGGGCTCAACAACAAAGAGGATATAATTCACCTGCTGAACATATAGTTACATCCAGCCTACATGTTTAATCCTACTAGTTCTCTGGGCGCACTATATAGTTCTATTTAGATGTAATTTCTGCACCTTATAACCTCATGGATTATAACAAGCTCATTCTAAATCCCTCAAACTAATTAACTACTCTCTCTCTCTCTCTCTCTCTCTTTCTCTCTCTCTCTCTCTCTCTCTCTCGCACTCTCTCTCTCGCACTCTCTCTCTCTCTCGCACTCTCTCTCTCTCTCTCTCTCTCGCACTCTCTCTCTCTCGCACTCTCTCTCTCTTGCACTCTCTCTCTCTTGCACTCTCTCTCTCTCTTTCAAGAGAGCACTCTCTCTCTCTTTCAAGAGAGCTCTCTCTCTCTCTCTTTCAAGAGAGCACTCTCTCTCTCTCTCTATTTCAAGAGAGCTCTCTCTCTCTTTCAAGAGAGCACTCTCTCTCTCTCTCTCTCTTTCAAGAGAGCACTCTCTCTCTCTCTCTTTCAAGAGAGCACTCTCTCTCTCTCTCTTTCAAGAGAGCACTCTCTCTCTCTCTCTCTCTTTCATTAGAGCACTCTCTCTCTCTCTCTCTCTTTCAAGAGAGCACTCTCTCTCTCTCTCTTTCAAGAGAGCACTCTCTCTCTCTCTTTCAAGAGAGAACTCTCTCTCTCTTTCAAGAGAGCACTCTCTCTCTCTTTCAAGAGAGCACTCTCTCTCTTTCAAGAGAGCACTCTCTCTCTCTCTCTTTCAAGAGAGCACTCT
Organism: Bombina bombina; assembly: GCF_027579735.1. NCBI lineage: Eukaryota > Metazoa > Chordata > Amphibia > Anura > Bombinatoridae > Bombina > Bombina bombina. The sequence goes on from NC_069506.1 coordinate 136,271,891, forward strand.
CTCTCTCTCTTTCAATAGAGCGCACTCTCTCTCTCTCTTTCAAGAGAGCACTCTCTCTCTCTCTCTCTTTCAAGAGAGCACTCTCTCTCTCTTTCAAGAGAGCACTCTCACTTCCAAAGTTTTAAATACCAGGGTGCTAGCAGATATATATATAAATGAAGGAAAGCACTCTCTGGTCTTTTAGTGAATATTTAATAAATCAAGCGTGACGTTTCGGGGACACACTCCCCTTGCTTAGACATACAAAAACTGCATTCAACTGAAAATTTAAACAAAATATGCCCCCCCCCCCAGTGAAAAAATTGTGCCAAAAACAGTTGTCATGGTGATCCTCAATAAACAAGTACTGACTAACTAGAGCCTAGTGCACAGTGCAATAACAGAAGAGCTCTATATAAGCATAAAAATACCCAACATATTACAGAGAGCATTGCATGTGAAAAATTACATGTGAAAAATATATTCATTCTCATAATGTGCTGTATTGTAATGGCATCACATAATAATATCATCTCAAAATCGTGATACATATACATCTATCCCACATATGTCCCCTAGCACCCTGGTTGAGGTGAACTGTGTACATAATGTAATTAGTGCAGTGTCTAGTGATTCATAGTGTTTATGTTTAACAGCCTAGATGGACACCAGGTAACATAACATCTGGGGATCGTAATTGAGCTAAACCATACAGTCATAATCAAGGTTCACAGAAACATCATATTACCTCCGGTGTACGTATATACTATTTTACTAAGGATAGTTCAAACTCTATCATTCTAATTCAATATTTAAATACCTGTTCCAGTATATTCCAGTTGCGATGAAGCACTAAGTTGTAGTGGGGGGCACGCTCCTCGCGGCCATGCCGTGACGTAAACAGTAAGCGCCATGCCTCACTAGGTTATTAGTTGCCATAGCAACAATACACATAGAACAGCCGGTGGCAAAGATTTAGGAATATTACGATCGCCACTTTGTTAATAGCTGACACATCACAATTTACACTTTACTGAGGCTAGTTCAAACCCAATTATTCTAATTCAATATTTATCTACATGGTCCAGTCTATTTCAGTTGCAGTGAAGCACTTAATTGTTACGAGGGACCCACTCCTCACGGCACCCTGCCGTGGCTTAAACAAAAAGATCCGTGTCTCACTAAGTTACTAGTTGCCATAGCAACAAAATATACAAATCAACTGATGGCAAAGGTTAGGAATAATATCATTGCCAATCGGTTGAGAAACGTCACGCTTGAATTATTAAATATTCACTAAAAGACCAGCGAGTGCTTTCCTTCATTTATATATATATATATATATATATATATATATATATATATATATATATATATATATATATATATATATATATATATAATCTCTCTCTCTCTCTCTCTCTCTCTCTCTCTATATATATATATATATATATATATATATACATACATACATACAGGGAGTGCAGAATTATTAGGCAAGTTGTATTTTTGAGGATTAATTTTATTATTGAACAACAACCATGTTCTCAATGAACCCAAAAAACTCATTAATATCAAAGCTGAATAGTTTTGGAAGTAGTTTTTAGTTTGTTTTTAGTTATAGCTATTTTTGGGGGATATCTGTGTGTGCAGGTGACTATTACTGTGCATAATTATTAGGCAACTTAACAAAAAACAAATATATACCCATTTCAATTATTTATTTTTACTAGTGAAACCAATATAACATCTCAACATTCACAAATATACATTTCTGACATTCAAAAACAAAACAAAAACAAATCAGTGACCAATATAGCCACCTTTCTTTGCAAGGACACTCAAAAGCCTGCCATCCATGGATTCTGTCAGTGTTTTGATCTGTTTACCATCAACATTGCGTGCAGCAGCAACCAAACCACAGCCTCCCAGACACTGTTCAGAGAGGTGTACTGTTTTCCCTCCTTGTAAATCTCACATTTGATGATGGACCACAGGTTCTCAATGGGGTTCAGATCAGGTGAACAAGGAGGCCATGTCATTAGATTTTCTTCTTTTATACCCTTTCTTGCCAGCCACGCTGTGGAGTACTTGGACGCGTGTGATGGAGCATTGTCCTGCATGAAAATCATGTTTTTCTTGAAGGATGCAGACTTCTTCCTGTACCACTGCTTGAAGAAGGTGTCTTCCAGAAACTGGCAGTAGGACTGGGAGTTGAGCTTGACTCCATCCTCAACCCGAAAAGGCCCCACAAGCTCATCTTTGATGATACCAGCCCAAACCAGTACTCCACCTCCACCTTGCTGGCGTCTGAGTCGGACTGGAGCTCTCTGCCCTTTACCAATCCAGCCACGGGCCCATCCATCTGGCCCATCAAGACTCACTCTCATTTCATCAGTCCATAAAACCTTAGAAAAATCAGTCTTGAGATATTTCTTGGCCCAGTCTTGACGTTTCAGCTTGTGTGTCTTGTTCAGTGGTGGTCGTCTTTCAGCCTTTCTTACCTTGGCCATGTCTCTGAGTATTGCACACCTTGTGCTTTTGGGAACTCCAGTGATGTTGCAGCTCTGAAATATGGCCAAACTGGTGGCAAGTGGCATCTTGGCAGCTGCACGCTTGACTTTTCTCAGTTCATGGGCAGTTATTTTGCGCCTTGGTTTTTCCACACGCTTCTTGCGACCCTGTTGACTATTTTGAATGAAACGCTTGATTGTTCGATGATCACGCTTCAGAAGCTTTGCAATTTTAAGAGTGCTGCATCCCTCTGCAAGATATCTCACTATTTTTTACTTTTCTGAGCCTGTCAAGTCCTTCTTTTGACCCATTTTGCCAAAGGAAAGGAAGTTGCCTAATAATTATGCACACCTGATATAGGGTGTTGATGTCATTCGACCACACCCCTTCTCATTACAGAGATGCACATCACCTAATATGCTTAATTGGTAGTAGGCTTTCGAGCCTATACAGCTTGGAGTAAGACAACATGCATAAAGAGGATGATGTGGTCAAAATACTCATTTGCCTAATAATTCTGCACTCCCTGTATATATATATATATATATATATATATATATATATATATATATATATATATATATACAATATGTATACCTTTACAATTTAGATACATTAGCTAGTTGGAAGTCATCTATTTCTACATCAACTCAAGATTATATCTATATACACACTTTTACGTTCCTCCTTCAGTAGGTCATTATAGCTCTGTAGAATATTTGATTAGATTAGTCCACCTGACAATATGGTTTGGACCATTCAGTTAATCAAGCACATTTCCTGTAGCTGTCTCACTTTTTGAGTATTGCTGAGATAAATCCAACCACTTGAACTCTTTATATAGAACAATAAATCATATTCTTTGACATAATTTCATCAAGCTGGTCTTTAAATCAATGAGACCAGATGTCCATCTTATGCTTTTCCTCTGAGCTAATTGTACGACATAAGACGTATATAAGCTACATTGATTGTTAGCAATATATTATATGCTTTTATATTGTGTTTTTATATCGTATGATGATACCTGAAATACAATGATTACCTTTGCCAGTTTGGGGCGGTCTGTTCACCTTTACCTTATTCACTATATATTAGCCATATTGTTGATCCAAAAATATGCTGAATGTCGCTACGTTATGTAATGATACATCTGAGATGCAATGATTAATGTAACACTTTGTTGGACCATATGTATTGTTTGGATATATGTTTTTATACATATCTTTATTTCTCGTGTACATATATATTGCCCCTGTTGTTTTTTCATTCATCCCATTCACAAGCTCTGCATATTGTTTAAGCCATCTAATACACATTTATGTTTAGATTTAAATACACTCTTGATATGGCACTTTGTGTTTTATAATTTTTGGTTTAGTCAAACCGGAAGTGATGTAATAACTTATTATATCCGTTAAAATCAACAAGTTAAACTCCATGTATTATGTCATCTGATACACAGCCAATTTGAGGTCAGTTCTGTAAAGGGCCAAATATATCTCTGATATGGTAACACATGTTTTATAACATCCGGTATAGGCAACCGGAAGTGATATATTCGCTAATACAGTCAATAATAAATTATACCCCATTTGTTTATTTGACAGGACTGCTTATCACCTAAATCACCAGTCTCTATAATAAGTAATCTGCCAAAATTGAGATATAACATTTCTGATAGTTTGTTCTCTCACAGAATCTTTACCGGAAATGACATTCCGGCACTTCCGGTATAGCCGAAACCGGAAGTGCTGTTAGAGTTTCGATGAACCTGTGTGAATTGGCATGAATAAGCAGTTTAAAAAGCCTCCAAGGCTAAAGTATATTACATAACCCTATATAAAAGATAATCGTTTATGAAAGGAGGGATATACCCAATTAATTTTAGATACTTCCGGTCTACCGAAACCGGATATGATGTCACTTCCGGTTTTGCCGAAATTGGAATTAGCATTACACTTGATATGATAAACATTTTTTACAACATATGAAGACATCTAAATTTAAAATAACTTTTAACACATCTTATATGTCCAGATGAGCTACGTTTTAACCCAATATGACTCTATTTTATCTTTTCTAGACCTATTTTTTTAGTAGTATTCTTGTTGATTGTAGACATACCCACAATGCATCAATCAGGAAGTGGGCGTCCCAAAAATTTAAAATTTGGGCCAAAACAACTATTATTGCTTACCCTATATAAGGCCACCATTGTCACATACATTTACTGTCTTGAAAAAGGCCTATATTGGGCAGAAACGCATCGACAAAGTTGGTAAGCATATTTACAATACCCCCCACTTTTTATGTACGATCTACACTATGTTTTCTAATTTTTTATAGGACACTCAGAAACCACATAGGAGGACACACAGCACTACTAGGAACCTATTGGGTGAGCACTGTTTTATAACATTCTTTATTATTTTTTCACTTATTTTTCCCTATTTTTTCATTTGCTTTTTGCTTTTTTCCATTTGCTTTTTTCACATATATATTTTTTCACACACACTACTGCATTTTTGGATTGATTGATTGATTTATTTTTAATTTTATTTTTTGAATTTTGATTCCTGGACCACTCATCACCTCTTACTTTGGACTACATCCCCCTCATTCTTGGATTACAGTATTGACTTTTTATTTGGACACTATTTGACCCTAGGCACTCATTTTCTATTGCATACATTTGCTTATTTTCACACTATGGATCCATAAGAGCTCGCTTATATGTTTTAATTGTATTATCTAATTGATTGTTTGATTGTTTTATTGTTTTTATCATATTTGCATTGTATTAAAACTTTTTTTTTACCCTACTGGTTTTAAGGACCATTACATCCAGTCTATATCACTCCAAATACCTCAGCCTTTTTAGGCGCTTTGTACACCACATTACTTAATTACTTGTATCCCATTTTCATCACAGCACAACAGCTACTCAGGCGCTTAAGATGAAACAAAAACAACAATCTCTGCCTGAGCACCGCCTCGTGCAGTACTGCCGTCCCTGATGGAATTCGATCTATGACATGTTTGAGTGCTTACTGGAACAGAGATGGGTAGTTGTCGCAGTCCTGTCTGACAGGGTGTACACAAAGTTGACAGATGCCCGCACACTTGACCTGGCTGACGACAGTTGGGTAGCTATCGAAGAGCTACTGCCAGTGTTAAGCTCCTTGAAATGTACTACAACTGCTTTGTGTGGATAGTCTGAGGTATCAATATCTATGATTTACCCTGTCACAGCCTATCTCCTGTCCAAGCATCTCATTAGTACCACAGGAGAGTCAACAAAAGTATCACAGTTTAAAACAACTGGAGTCCCTCAAGCGCCACTTTTCACCTACAGGCACAGAAGAATTACATAATGTGGTGCTCATCGCTTCATTTCTAGACCCCAGGCACAAACACCTTAAGTTTATAGAAGAGACGGTCAAGAAAGCAGTCACATACAAAGTAGCAGAATTGCTTTATCTTATGGAAAACGGTGGTGATATCACAGAAGGTGAACCAAGTAGAACAAGTACAGTGGTAAGCGGACCACCCGAAAAGCAACGTCGCACTGTTACTGCTATGGCAACATTATTCGGAGATGACTACTACAGAGAAGACGCAATGTCTCTGCAAACCTAGATGGACAAATACATGCAAGATGAGTGCATTCCTCCATTTGAAGACCCTCTGGCATGGTGGAAGGCAAATGAATGCAAGTACAGGAAATTATCACAGCTAGCGAAAGCATACCTGTGCATCCCAGCAACATCTGTACTGGCTGAACGAGTTTTCTCAGCTGCAGGCCCGATAGACAACAGACTACGTAATTGTCTACTATGTGGACATGCTCCTTTTTCTTAACAAGAACAATACATATAATTAAAATAATATGGGCATTGCCAAATAAATAGTTGATGTTTTTGTGAAATAAAAACTTGCATGGACGCACTTTGCAGATTTTGTTTTTTTGTTCCCATATAAGGGTTGTTGTGTCGACTAAGACATATGTTTTAAAAATAAATTAAAAAATTTGCAATTACATTAAAAATATTTAGCATTTACCTATTTTCTGGCAGGAGGGGGTGATTTCAACTAGTCGACTAGTTGAAAGAAACAACTTTCGACTAGTCGATTGTTAAAAGAATAGTCATGCACACCCCTAAATGTAACATGTATACCACTCTTTTGTCTTGGCATTTAATGAGGTCATTGATCTTATATTCTTCTTTTGAGTTGTTAGATCAGAATTTCCCAGATTTTATTCCACATTTGCATGCTTTGCATGTGTGGCAGGGGAAGAAGCCCTTAATCTTTTTCCCAAATACATCATTCACTCCCATTTTCACTTTTTTGTGTATATTGGGTGCTATTTTGTTATTCAAGTTATCTGTTTTTCTATAGATAAATCTATCTATAAAATTTGCTGGTAGTATTTCTCCTATCACCTCGTCTTTTTTTAACATAGACCAATGTTTCCAAAAGATGTTCTCAATGATGTATCTGTTCTCACTGTATTCTGTTATTAGTGGAACGTCGAGGGCTTCTTTATTTCCATCTCTAATTTTATAATTTTATTTTTATATCTGGTTAGTTCTTGTTTCTTTGTTTTCATTATTTCCTTTACTATCTGATCTAGTTTTCATTCATTATATCCTCTATCAATGAATTTGGACTTGATTATTTTTGCCTGTTCCTCCCATTTTGTCGGGCTCGAGCAGTTTTTCTTCTTCCTAAGCATTTGTCCCTTTGGGATGTTGTCCTTCCATGTTGTGTGGTGACAGCTCATTGTATGTATGTAATTGTTGCTGTCAACCTCCTTTAAGTAGGTTGCTTTAAGTAGGTTGATGTTTCTAGTCTCCCATTCTTTACTTCCAGCCTCAGATCCAAAAAGTTTAATTCTGTACGACTCCATTCATATGTGAACCTTAAATTCATTATATTGCTGTTCATGATCTGAACTGTGTATTCTAGATCTTCAACTGTCCCTTTCCATATGATGATTATATCATCTATATAGTGGCTGTAGAGGACCAGTTCTGCGCTCGCTGGGCATGCCTCCCAGAAGATGCGTTCCCATTTCCCCATGTAGAGGTTTGCATAACTTGGCATGAACCTGGTCCCCATTGCTGTACCGCATATCTGTCTATAGAACTTTCCCTAATCACAAAAAGGTGAGGATGTATTCTATAATGTCCAAAATGAATTTGCCCTGTTTTGGGGGTCTTCTGTATCTTCTTGCAAGAAGAAGTTGACTGCTTCTATACCTTCCTTATGGGGGATGCTTGTATATAGTGATGCAACGTTGCACGTTGCTAGTATGTATTCATCCTTCCAGGATGTTTAGTATTTGGGTTGAGTTTCTTTAGTACAATGGTAGTTGCCTCACATACTTCTGTAAATTTTTATCTACATACTCCAACAGGTTACTGCTCAGGGACCCTATGCCCGAGATGATCGGTCTCCCAGGTGTTTTTTGGGGGGATTTGGGGATTTTTGGTGAATGGTAAGACACTGGGGTTATGGAATGGTCTGTATTCCTTGTCATTCAGTATCCCCAGTGTCTTAGCTTCAATTAATAATTCCTACAGTTCTTTCTTATATTCATCCATTGGATTTTTTTGTAACCTATGGTAAGTAATCTTGTCCTTTAGAATGCGCTAACTTTCTCCGGTGTAGTCCATTCTGTTCATGACTACAATCCCTCCTCCTTTGTCCACCAGTTTGATCGTGAGCCCATGGTTTTTTCAAGTCCCTTAATAGTTTCTATCTGTTTACTTGAAATATTGTGTTTTCATTTCTTAAGTTTATTTGGGGGTATGTCTCTGATCTGGACAAAGGAGGAGGGTTAGATGTCTTCCAGGAGTAACTGCTCACAGGGATAAGAATCATAATTTGAGAATTGTTAAGGCAGCAGGAAAGGGAAGTGAGTTAGATGTGATTGTTCATTTAGGAACAAATGATCTGGCTAGTAATAATGTTGCTGCTGTTCAGAAAGAGTTTTGTGACCTAGTTAATCATTTAGAGAATGTGGCATCAACTCTATCATTTTCTATTATTTTACCTGTGTATGGCCAGGAAGCAGGAAAGATGGAGTGGATAACAACAATAAATTCTTGGTTAGATAAGTGGTGCAGGGAATGAGGATTTGGTTTTATTGGCCATTATATCTCGGGTTGGAAAGATAATAGGTTATTTTTTGAGTAATGGCTTGCATTTGGATGTTAAAGGAACAGAGTATCTGGGAGAGGAGTTCAAATGCTTTATTAGAAATCATTTAAACTAATAAAGGGGGGTAGCATTAATATATCCACCTGCCCCCCACAGCATGCCAAAACTGTTAGTCCAAGTAACAATTCAAGAAATTCTAGTAAATAAATTCTTCGTGCCATGAGCACAAATGCTCGCAGCTTAGGAAATAAATTACCTGAACATATTTCAATAATGACTAGGGACAACTTGGATTTAGTAGCTATAACAGAAACATGGTACAATGATTTGCATGACTGGGACATAGTCATACCTGGATACAGGTTATTTAAAAAGAACAGAGTAGGAAATAAAAGTGGTGGAGTTGCTCTGTATGTAAATGAAAATATAAAGGTTACTGAAATTGTAGGAACAAATGATGAGGTGGAAAGTATTTGGGTGACTTTGGAAATTGGAGATAAAAGTTTGTTTAGAATAGGGGTTGTATATAGGCCTCCATTGCAGGATGAAAAACTGGACAATCTGTTATTAAAAGAAATAACCAAAATGACCATGAAGGGTAAGGTTATAGTACTGGGGAACTTTAATTTGCCAGATATAGACTGGAAGATTCCTTCTGCTAGATCAGCTAGAAGCAGGTATATTCTTGAATCTCTGCTAGAGAAATCACTTGAGCAATTAGCCAAGGAACCAAGGAAGGAAGGAAGCTATATTAGATCTAATACTTACAAACAGTGATACAGTTTCAGATGTGTCTGTAGGTGAGAACTTAGGATCCAGTGATCATCAATCTGTTTGGTTTAGTATTCATGTGCAGGAACTGTCCACCCAGACTAAAACAAGTTTTAGACTTTAGGAAGGCATATTTTTCCTTAATGGGAGAATACCTAAAAAACTATTTAAAAGGGAAAACTCTTATTACAGGGGTTCAAGAACAGTGGAAATTTGTGAAGGTGCCATTTTAGATGCAACCGCACACTGTATTAGACATGTCTGTAAAAGTAAAAGAAAGCGAAAACCAATTTGGTTTTCCAAAGAAGTAGCACATGCTGTAAAGACAAAAAAGAAAGCTTATAAAAATTACAGATACACACAAGCAGATGATGATCTGAAAATATGGAGACTCCAACAAAAAAAAGACTAAGCAGTTAATTAGGAAGGTTAAAGCTCATGCAGAAGAGAAGATAGCACAGTCAGTAAAACATGAGGACAAAACAATCTTTAGATATATCAGTGAAAGAAGAAAAATTAAGGTAGGAATAGTAAAATTGAAATCAGTTGATTTTACCTAAAGTATTTCCAGCTGCATTAGTGGTATTTCTGCCTCCTAAACGCCCAAGTGCATTAGCCTTGCTACATCGGGTGCCCGGCAGCTCTAGCACTGGTTAACATCACCTAACCCCTGCCGCAAGTCTGATAGCACATGGAAGTGCACTTGTAAATAGTTCTGGGCACTCTTAGCCATCCACCTCTCCTTTGGCAACTTAGGTACCCAGGAACTTCTTTTGAACAGGATATCTCATCTCCTGGCCGCCAAGGGGTCAGATAATAACTTTGAAGCCGTTAGGCATTTACCCAGCATCACATCCTATAGAAAATATGGCGCACATTACAGAGGCTATATCGGTAATACTCCTACCATTATTTGATGATATACAGCAATCACTGGAGAACATTTTACAAGTCACCTGGACCAACAAAGGAGCAATCTCTAGCTTGGAGGTTGTGGAAACTAGAGAGTTTTTACTCATTGAGGATAAAGCTGACTACCTGACTGAGATTGGATGTAATCACCCGGGTCTCCTATGTATTTTCCCTCCTGCGCTTCTTCCTTGTGATAGTCTCCAAGCTGACAACTCCAGATTACAAACCATACCTAAGGACTGTGTGCATGTCCCCGGAATTAAAATTCCAACTACAAAATATTACACTCCATGGGCTGCCTCTGACATGAAAGTTTGTCACTTGCTGCAACCTTGGTATACGGAGGAGCAGACAATGCTACCAAACGATTGCTTACCGGCTTATTCTCACTCATGGATCCCTTTACTTGGTATTCTGGACTGTCCTGGTAACTGTGTACATCTGCTAGTACTGGTTTGGCAAATAGATTGTCACAAACAACAAAGGGACTCATATCCACGAAATGGAGTTGGTTAGGTAGTTCTTCTTTGCAAAGCTCGTGATCTTTTACTTGTATTGCAAATCTTATACATAATTGGCTTAGCAATACTGACATTTCATACAATACCTTTATCATTATAAGTTATGCAATCCTATCTTTTAGGTTGAGACTCATGCTGCATATATATAGCTTCATGCAACAGATCCTATGCATATTCAGAATATTTTAGAATACTTTATTGTAATTGCGTATTGCTACTTTTCTATAATTTACTTGTATCTGAGTTATAATGCATTAGCAAATTCATATACTTGCTGCAATATTGAGAGAAAATTGTCACTTACATATTACTAACATGAATGAGTGGGCAGCTTTCTCAAACTATCGGCTAGATTTAGAGTTCGGCGGTAAAAGGGCTGTTAACGCTCCGCGGGTTTTTTTCTGGCCGCACCATAAATTTAACTCTGGTATCGAGAGTTCAAACAAATGCTGCGTTAGGCTCCAAAAAAGGAGCGTAGAGCATATTTAGCGCAAATGCAACTCTCGATACCAGAGTTGCTTACGGACGCGGCCGGCCTCAAAAACGTGCTCGTGCACGATTCTCCCATAGGAAACAATGGGGCTGTTTGAGCTGAAAAAAAACCTAACACCTGCAAAAAAGCAGCGTTCAGCTCCTAACGCAGCCCCATTGTTTCCTATGGGGAAACACTTCCTACGTCTGCACCTAACACTCTAACATGTACCCCGAGTCTAAACACCCCTAGCCTTACACTTATTAACCCCTAATCTGCCGCCCCCGCTATCGCTGACCCCTGCATTACACTTTTAACCCCTAATCTGCCGCTCCGTAAACCGCCGCCACCTACGTTATCCCTATGTACCCCTAATCTGCTGCCCTAACATCGCCGACCCCTATGTTATATTTATTAACCCCTAATCTGCCCCCCACAACGTCGCCGACACCTACCTACACTTATTAACCCCTAATCTGCCGACCGGACCTGAGCGCTACTATAATAAAGTTATTAACCCCTAATCCGCCTCACTAACCCTATCATAAATAGTATTAACCCCTAATCTGCCCTCCCTAACATCGCCGACACCTACCTTCAATTATTAACCCCTAATCTGCCGACCGGAGCTCACCGCTATTCTAATAAATGTATTAACCCCTAAAGCTAAGTCTAACCCTAACACTAACACCCCCCTAAGTTAAATATAATTTTTATCTAACGAAATAAATTAACTCTTATTAAATAAATGATTCCTATTTAAAGCTAAATACTTACCTGTAAAATAAATCCTAATATAGCTACAATATAAATTACATTTATATTATAGCTATTTTAGGATTAATATTTATTTTACAGGTAACTTTGTATTTATTTTAACCAGGTACAATAGCTATTAAATAGTTAAGAACTATTTAATAGTTACCTAGTTAAAATAATTACAAATTTACCTGTAAAATAAATCCTAACCTAAGTTATAATTAAACCTAACACTACCCTATCAATAAAATAATTAAATAAACTACCTACAATTACCTACAATTAACCTAACACTACACTATCAATAAATTAATTAAACACAATTGCTACAAATAAATACAATTAAATAAACTATCTAAAGTACAAAAAATAAAAAAGAACTAAGTTACAGAAAATAAAAAAATATTTACAAACATAAGAAAAATATTACAACAATTTTAAACTAATTACACCTACTCTAAGCCCCCTAATAAAATAACAAAGACCCCCAAAATAAAAAATTCCCTACCCTATTCTAAATTTAAAAAGTTACAAGCTCTTTTACCTTACCAGCCCTGAACAGGGCCCTTTGCGGGGCATGCCCCAAGAAGTTCAGCTCTTTTGCCTGTAAAAGAAACATACAATACCCCCCCCCCCAACATTACAACCCACCACCCACATACCCCTAATCTAACCCAAACCCCCCTTAAATAAACCTAACACTAAGCCCCTGATGATCTTCCTACCTTGTCTTCACCATGCCAGGTTCACCGATCCGTCCTGGCTCCAAGATCTTCATCCAACCCAAGCGGGGGTTGGCGATCCATAATCCGGTGCTCCAAAGTCTTCCTCCTATCCGGCAAGAAGAGGACATCCGGACCGGCAAACATCTTCTCCAAGCGGCATCTTCTATGTTCTTCCATCCGATGACGACCGGCTCCATCTTGAAGACCTCCAGCGCGGATCCATCCTCTTCTTCCGACGACTAGACGACGAATGACGGTTCCTTTAAGGGACGTCATCCAAGATGGCGTCCCTCGAATTCCGATTGGCTGATAGGATTCTATCAGCCAATCGGAATTAAGGTAGGAATTTTCTGATTGGCTGATGGAATCAGCCAATCAGAATCAAGTTCAATCCGATTGGCTGATCCAATCAGCCAATCAGATTGAGCTCGCATTCTATTGGCTGATCGGAACAGCCAATAGAATGCGAGCTCAATCTGATTGGCTGATTGGATCAGCCAATCGGATTGAACTTGATTCTGATTGGCTGATTCCATCAGCCAATCAGAAAATTCCTACCTTAATTCCGATTGGCTGATAGAATCCTATCAGCCAATCGGAATTCGAGGGACGCCATCTTGGATGACGTCCCTTAAAGGAACCGTCATTCGTCGTCTAGTCGTCGGAAGAAGAGGATGGATCCGCGCTGGAGGTCTTCAAGATGGAGCCGGTCGTCATCGGATGGAAGAACATAGAAGATGCCGCTTGGAGAAGATGTTTGCCGGTCCGGATGTCCTCTTCTTGCCGGATAGGAGGAAGACTTTGGAGCACCGGATTATGGATCGCCAACCCCCGCTTGGGTTGGATGAAGATCTTGGAGCCAGGACGGATCGGTGAACCTGGCATGGTGAAGACAAGGTAGGAAGATCATCAGGGGCTTAGTGTTAGGTTTATTTAAGGGGGGTTTGGGTTAGATTAGGGGTATGTGGGTGGTGGGTTGTAATGTTGGGGGGGGGGGTATTGTATGTTTTCTTTTACAGGCAAAAGAGCTGAACTTCTTGGGGCATGCCCCGCAAAGGGCCCTGTTCAGGGCTGGTAAGGTAAAAGAGCTTGTAACTTTTTAAATTTAGAATAGGGTAGGGAATTTTTTATTTTGGGGGTCTTTGTTATTTTATTAGGGGGCTTAGAGTAGGTGTAATTAGTTTAAAATTGTTGTAATATTTTTCTTATGTTTGTAAATATTTTTTTATTTTCTGTAACTTAGTTCTTTTTTATTTTTTGTACTTTAGATAGTTTATTTAATTGTATTTATTTGTAGCAATTGTGTTTAATTAATTTATTGATAGTGTAGTGTTAGGTTAATTGTAGGTAATTGTAGGTAGTTTATTTAATTATTTTATTGATAGGGTAGTGTTAGGTTTAATTATATCTTAGGTTAGGATTTATTTTACAGGTAAATTTGTAATTATTTTAACTAGGTAACTATTAAATAGTTCTTAACTATTTAATAGCTATTGTACCTGGTTAAAATAAATACAAAGTTACCTGTAAAATAAATATTAATCCTAAAATAGCTATAATATAAATGTAATTTATATTGTAGCTATATTAGGATTTATTTTACAGGTAAGTATTTAGCTTTAAATAGGAATCATTTATTTAATAAGAGTTAATTTATTTCGTTAGATAAAAATTATATTTAACTTAGGGGGGTGTTAGTGTTAGGGTTAGAATTAGCTTTAGGGGTTAATACATTTATTAGAATAGCGGTGAGCTCCGGTCGGCAGATTAGGGGTTAATAATTGAAGGTAGGTGTCGGCGATGTTAGGGAGGGCAGATTAGGGGTTAATACTATTTATGATAGGGTTAGTGAGGCGGATTAGGGGTTAATAACTTTATTATAGTAGCGCTCAGGTCTGCTCGGCAGATTAGGGGTTAATAAGTGTAGGTAGGTGTCGGCGACGTTGTGGGGGGCAGATTAGGGGTTAATAAATATAACATAGGGGTCGGCGATGTTAGGGGCAGAAGATTAGGGGTACATAGGGATAACGTAGGTGGCGGCGCTTTGCGGTCGGAAGATTAGGGGTTAATTATTTTAAGTAGCTTGCGGCGACGTTGTGGGGGGCAAGTTAGGGGTTAATAAATATAATATAGGGGTCGGCGGGGTTAGGGGCAGCAGATTAGGGGTACATAAGTATAACGTAGGTGGCGGTCGGCAGATTAGGGGTTAAAAATTTTAATCGAGTGGCGGCGATGTGGGGGGACCTCGGTTTAGGGGTACATAGGTAGTTTATGGGTGTTAGTGTACTTTAGGGTACAGTAGTTAAGAGCTTTATGAACCGGCGTTAGCCAGAAAGCTCTTAACTCCTGCTTTTTTCAGGCGGCTGGAATCTTGTCGTTAGAGCTCTAACGCTCACTGCAGAAACGACTCTAAATACCAGCGTTAGAAAGATCCCATTGAAAAGATAGGCTACGCAAATGGCGTAGGGGGATCTGCGGTATGGAAAAGTCGCGGCTGTAAAGTGAGCGTTAGACCCTTTAATCACTGACTCCAAATACCAGCGGGCGGCCAAAACCAGCGTTAGGAGCCTCTAACGCTGGTTTTGACGGCTACCGCCGAACTCTAAATCTAGGCCTAAGTCTGTGTAAATGTAAAAAGAAAAGCACAGGATCGGCATTTTGCATTCCTGTCTCTTGCAAAATTAACTGATCATTGACTCTGAGGACCTCTAGGGGTGTATTGCAGTACTGCATCTCAGAATTAATTTACAAAATAATAGTTCATCTCCTCTTGTTCTTGGATGTTAATAATCAAGCAAGCTGTTTAGTTATTTCACTCATCACTTTATTAAATTAACAATGCTTAGTCACTCCTTATATGAACCAGACAGTACGGAATGGAAACCAGCACATCTTCAGTCAGAAATCAGTTTGTAAGGTTTTGTTTTTGTTCTCTGTTTGTTTGTTAATGTGGTTTGTTTCTCTTAATTAATGCTAGGACCTATAGTAACCTTTATATGCAAGCTTGGAGCCTCGTGTCTACACAGATAATGGACTCACTGCCCTTTAAAACACCCTGCCTAGTGTTATATCCTATTAAATGCCATCTTGATCCTCTTATTATTTTCATCAGACATATTATTAGAGAAAGAACAATACCTCAGCGAGTGGTTGCTTGATATACTCACATCAGCAGGAGCATGCTTCATATTTTAAAGTTAAAGCCTTGCATACAAATAAGCTGGGAACTCTGCACTTACTAAAATAGTGGATACACTGTCCATTAGAAACATGTTGCTGGGTATTGTACTCTAACTACTGGCAATTAGATTGTTGCTTATTGGAGGTAACTTGTTTGGCAGTATACTTTCACTGCTATTCAAATAAACACCCCTAATACTGTCCTTGTTGGATATATTTCTGTGGACACACTTGCCCCAGTAAATAATTGTTTGATATATCCCCACCTCTAAGACCTTGACAAGAGCTTGTGAGCAAACATGCCTCATAATGATATTCAATAAACGTACCCACATACATTATCTATCTATCTAGAGATTTGCCTGTAATTGGCATTCTTCTCCACTAGGATAATGGTTAATTTACTTTTGGGTCAACTCTAATCTGTTTAGTTCAGTTTTTATGTGTTATGTTATATTTTGTTTAATATAGTTAATAAAAAATTAAAATCAGAGAGAGTTCAGGGGACAGAGGAGGAGAAAGTTGCAATACCCACATATCATGCTTGTTTTATAGCTAATAACATGTAAGGTTACTTCACAATTCTAATTCTCGCCTGTCTTAGAGAATCACCTATTATTGGTAACGGTATTGCAAGACATTATGGTCTTAATAATAGGTCTTTGGAAACCATTTTTATTACCTCTATACTATGTGTAACTCATGCTTTTTCAAAATATTCTTTAACTGTAACATGAACAGCACTGAATTTTCTGTATGTTATTAAATGCTTACTGTTACCCTTAGCTCTTTTCAATAAAAAGAATTTTAAAAAAAAAATTGAAATCAGTTGATGGTAGAATAATAGGAGACAAGCAGATTGCAGACCGTCTCAATGATTACTTCGGTTCTGTTTTCACAAAAGATTGTGAAGATAGAATGTCTACATTAAGGGATGCTGCGAAAAATATAAACAAGCTGAACAGTAATCTTTTTACAGAGGATGAGGTTTTGTTAGCATTATCAAAAATAAATGTTAAAAAGGCAGTGGGTCCTGATAATATTTATCCAAGGGTTTTAAAATAACTTCGATCAGTGCTAACTGTCCCATTAACTGATCTGTTTAATCAGTCACTATTAACAGGAGCTGTCCCAGATGATTAGAGAATAGCAAATGTAATACCTCTTCATAAAAAGGGCAGTAGAGAAGAATCTGGTAACTACAGGCTAGTTAGTTTAACTTCAGTAGTAGGTAAATTAATGGAAAGCCTCTTAAAAGAAAGAATTATGACTTACATAAAGACAAACAATTTAGAGGACCAAAATCAGCCTGGTTTTACTTCAAGGAGATTATGTCAGACTAATCTAATTAACTTCTTTATGTAACAAAAGTATTAGACAAAGGTGGAGCAGTTGATGTAGCATATCTAGATTTCAGCAAAGCATTTGACACCGTCCCACACAATAAACTAATTCACAAACTGTATCTCCTTGGTGTAATGCTGGCTTAACGACAGAAAACAAAGTGTCTTAGTAAATGGAGTTCATTCAGCAGAGGGGTCTGTTACTAGTGGTGTTCCTCGGGGGTCAGTTCTTGGGCCTGTTTTGTTTAACATATTTATCTGTGATATCAAAAAAGGGCTACAGAGGAAAGTATGTCTGCTGCAGATGATATAACAATTTGTAACAGAGTAGATGTTCCAGGGGGTGGGGGTAGACAAAATGAGAAGTGATATACAACAATCGGAGGATTAGATAAACGACTGGGATCTAAAGTTTAACACAGCAAAGTGTCAAATAATGCATCTAGGGAAGAAAAATCCAAATGTTAATTACAGACTCAATGACACTTTACTGACTGTTACAGATGAGGAACAGGACTTGGGAATTATTATTTCAGATGATTTAAAACTTAGTAAACAATGTAGTAATGCAGCGAGTAAGGCTAGCAGAATGCTTGGATGAATTGGTAGAGGTATTTGCAGCAGAAATAGTAAGGTTATTATGCCACTTTATAGATCATTAGTTAGGCCTCATCTTGAGTATTGTGTGCAGTTCTGGAGGCCATATCTTCAGAAGGATATTAACAAACTTGAATCTGTGTAAAGGAGGGCTACAAAAATGGTACATGGTCTAAAAAATAAAACTTACCAGGATAGGCTCAATGACCTAAATATGTATAGCTTAGAGGAGAGAAGGGAAAGAGGTGATATGATAGCAACTTTCAAGTACGTTAAAGGGCTTAGTAAAACTGAGGCTGTGGGTATTTTACATAAAATGGAAATTTCAAGAACAAGGGGTCATGAGCTCAAGCTAAAGGGTAGTAGATTCAGGAGTAATTTGAGGAAGCACTACTTTACAGAAAGAGTGATTGATTTATGGAATAAACTTCCTCAAGAGGTAGTAGCGACAAACACTGTGGGGGACTTTAAAAATGCATGGGACAAGCATAAGACTATTCTACAAACTTGATACGTTTATACTGTTAGGTAATATCGGGCAGACTTGCTGGGTCTATGGCTCTTATCTGCCATCAATATCTATGTTTCTATCTCTTTACACACTATGGTCTTGAATGTTTCAGTAGCATTCCCCTTACTATTTGTGGGGTAGAACGTAGACTTCGGTTTCAGTTCTGTATGTTTATATTCTGTATGTTCTTTCGGTCCGAATGCTGTTCTCTCCATAGGTGTGTCAGGGCATCTGTAAATGTCAGTGGAAAATACATATATATATATATATAATATAAGATAATAATTTTGAAATCTATCAAATAGTGAGTCTGAACGTGCTCATTCATTACACTCTATGTATTCCACATCTGAGAACAAAAGACTGTTCCCTAGAGATGTCCCACTGAGGTGTAAACTTAAAATCTCTATCAGATGATCCCTGACCCCTATATCTACCCTAAAACCATCTGTATTTTGTGTCTCATAAGTTCTGGATAACAACAGTTCTATTTACTATAAAACCCCCTTTGCCAAATAATGTTTGCTGGATGCACATTTATAATGATTGAAAGTTAGCAAAGCTTTGAAGCATACCCTCCTGCTGTGTAAAGCACACAACATTTTTTTCCTAAATGAACTATAACTACAAGACATTTGGTGATGAGAGAAAGGAATGTGTTCAAGGGCCCTCTGGAATTTGTCACCTAAATCTTTGTGATTTCAAAGGAAGACGTATTGCAGACATATGGCTGGGGGGAAGGTGACTCAAATAGAATTAAATACATTTTGCAAAGGGAACAATGCCAGTTTTCCGTGTATGTTTAAAATAATTCAAATAACCCATATATGTATATATAACATGCTTTCCTGTTTTCCAGGTGGAACTAAGAGATGACACACACAGGACGATACATGGGATGAAATAAGTCATATCATATAAATGTGAAATAAATGTTAATAAAGTTTTAAATACATCTCTTAAAATATAGTGAGATGGATATATGGAAGTTACTTTGATGTGATATGACTATGAAATATTGACATCTTATATTGAAATATAAATTTTCTGTTAGGCTAAATAAAATATAAATATTAACAAAAGAAATTTACTAATGCAATAAATTATAATATGTTTAATAGGAAAAATTGAATAGTTAGCAATATAAATTATTCAATATAAATAATGTTAGACACATGTTTCATATCAAAATGACCAGAGAGGTAATGTAATCCTGCCCATCTGTGATTGATATTGCGAACTTATTAATATGAGGGAATTATGGCAGTTATTACACATTTTAAGGAAAGATTTTGAATGTACAGAGATGTGTTTAAATGTATTGCTGTGTTGCATGTCTGCTGCCGCCTAGGGGCCAGTGACAGTATAGCAGTTAAAGGATTTAGCTGTTAAAAAAAAAATTAAAAAAAAATAAAAAGGTTGCAAATCACTGGTTTAAAGGAATTCGTTTCCATAACAACAATGTATATTAAACCAATTATCCAATGACAAGGGACAAGCAAAAAGGGCATGAACGAAACAGGTCTTCAATGATTATATAATGGGAGTAGTGGATGCACAAGGGACAGTTTTTTTGTGACTTGCTGAGACAAAAAGTGTTTTTAATTTTGGCTGCCTGGAAATACATTTCACTTCAGCAAGGAACTGGAAGCTTATCCCTGATCTATGCAATAACTTTCCTTTAAATGAGATGACCTAAAGACCACTACAAATTGGTTCAAATTTGTAAAGTATAATTGTTCTAATTTTTAAAAACTTGAAACAAAGCTTATTGGTAAGAACATATTCAATTTGTATTCAATAGATTTAGAGAGCAGTCTGCATTTTACTAGTATTCAGCCTGTGCATGGTTAAACAAATCCTTGCTGCTAAATTGTTTTATCTGTACAAATATATAGTTATAACTCAGAATTGGGTTTTTGTATAAATAATATATACAATTTCTGATGTTTTAATAGAAGTGTATTTTGTACTATTGTTTAAATTAGCACTGTAAATCGTATTGCTGAATGTTTGTAGCTGCTATTTTAAATCTCATTGTAATATTTTAAATGCAGCTCTGAATGAAAGGCTGGTTTTAAAGGTAAATTTGCATGAGCTTTGCATAGCATATTTTATTTTAATAGTTTTAAATGCATATAATACTGACTCTTATTCTGATTCCTACAAATGTACACATTTCAATATGTTCATAAATATTTACTAATAATAAAGAATTCAGGTATTTATATTAATTTTGTGGTTGCAGATAGATGCATATTAATTAAGGGTTTCTATTTTAAAAGGGTAATTATTAAATGTATTGTATTATAACCCTGAGATAGACTGATATATTATCTGGATAGCACTACTGAAGATTCTTTTAAATATACTGACAGGTGTTTTTAAAAAGAATCTTTTTAGAGTCATCTTTCTTATGAACTCTTTAGTATTTACAAATGTTTGGAATTCATCCAAGCTTCTCGATGGTGCAAATGAGAGACCAAACTTTAAGATGGTATTTTCATTTTCTGTTGATTCATGGGAACTTAAATAAAAAATTCCTTGGGTGCTTGTCTCTTTCTTAGCAGATGACAAAATGATATCTATTTATTAAGCCGTCAACTTACCTGCATTCAATGGCACCAATACGCTCGCCTAAGATCGTCTAACGTCACTGCCGTGGAGCTGACTGTTGTTAACTAACAGTCATCAATCCCGCTGCTCTTTGGCTTTTTCATAGCTTTATTGGTAAACTGTCACTAAACACCCACACTACACTAAACTGTTTAACCCCCCATATGACCCCACCACAACTAAATAAAGTTATTAACCCCTAAACCACCATTCCCGGAGCCCACCGCAACTAAATAAAGTTATTAACCCCTAAACCGCTGCTCCTGGAGCCCACCGCCACCTACATTATATTTATTAACCCCTAATTTGCCCCCCTACATTGCCACCACTATATTAAATGTATTAACCCCTAATCTGCCCCCCTACACTACTGCCACTATATTACATTTATAAACCCCTAAACCTAAGTCTAACCCTAACACCCCCTAACTTAAATATAATTAAAATAAATCTAAATAAAATTACTATAATTAACTAAATTATTCCTATTTAAAACTAAATACTTACCTCAAACATAAACCCTAAGATAGCTACAATATAACTAATAATTACATTGTAGCTAGCTTAGGGTTTATTTTTATTTTACAGGCAAGTTTGTATTTATTTTAACTAGGTAGAATAGTTATTAAATAGTTATTAATTATTTAATAAATACCTAGCTAAAATAAGTACACATGTACCTGTAAAATAAAACCTAACCTAAGTTACAATTACACCTAACACTACACTATAATTAATTAAATCCCAAAATTAACTACAATTAAATAAAATTAAATAAAATTATCTAAAGTACCAATAAAAACAAACACTAAATTACAGAAAATAATAAAAAAAAATTACAAGATTATTAAACTAATTATACCTAATCTAATCCCCCTAACAAAATAAAAAAAAAAACCCTCCAAAATAAAAAACCCTACCCTACACTAAATTACAAATAGCTCTTAAAAGGGCCTTTTGTGGGGCATTGCCCTAAAGTAATCAGCTCTTTTACCTGAAAAAAAGTACAAATTCACCCCCAACATTAAAACCCACCACCCACACAACCAACCCTACTCTAAAACCCACCCAATACCCCCTTAAAAAATTACTAACCCCTTGAAGATCACCTTACCTTGAGAAGTATTCACTCAACTGGGCCGAAGTCCTCAACGAAGCTGAGCAAAGTGGTCCTCCAGACGGGCAGACGTCTTCATCCAAGCCGGGCAGAAGAGGTCCTCCAGATGGGCAGAAGTCTTCATCCAGACGGCATATTCTATCTTCATCCATCCGGTGCGGAGCAGCTCCATCTTCAAGACATCCGACGCGGAGAATCTTCTTCTTCCGACGGCGACTGTAGATGACGTCCCTTTAATTCCGATTGGCTGATAGAATTCTATCAGCCAATTGGAATTAAGGTAGGAAAAATCCTATTAGTTGATGCAATCAGCCAATAGGTTTGAAGTTCAATCTTATTGGCTGATCCAATCAGCCAATAGGATTGAGCTCACATTCTATTGGCTGATTGGAACAGCCAATAGAATGCGAGCTCAATCCTATTGGCTGATTGGATCAGCCAATAGGATTGAACTTCAATCTTATTGGCTGATTGCATCAACCAATAGGATTTTTCCTACCTTAATTCCGATTGGCTTACTTTAGGGATTTAATTTAATTATAGTGTAGTGTTAGGTGTAATTGTAAGTTAGGTTAGGTTTTATTTTACAGGTATATTTGTACTTATTTTAGCTAGGAAGTTATTAAATAGTTAAAAACTATTTAATAAATATTCTACCTAGTTAAAATAAATACAAACTTGCCTGTAAAATAAAAATAAACCCTAAGCTAGCTACAATGTAATTATTAGTTATATTGTAGCTATCTTAGGGTTTATTTTATAGGTAAGTATTTAGTTTTAAATAGGAATAATTTAATGCTAGGAATATTTATTTAGATTTATTTAAATTATATTTAAGTTAGGGGGTGTTAGGGTTAGGGTTAGACTTAGGTTTAGGGGTTAATAAATTTAAAGGGACACAACCCAAATTTTTGCTTTCGTGATTCAGATAGAGCATGAAATTTTAAGCAACTTTCTAATTTACTCCTATTATCAAATTTTCTTCATTCTCTTGGTATCTTTAAATAGAAAAAGAAACAGATGTGCCACATGGCCCAATATTGTTTGTTCCAAAGATGTATAATGGTAGTTGTGTAAGATTACACTCGCATGTATTGAAGCACTCCAAATAGTGCAGTGGGAGCAGTCTGGGATCTATAACAGTCACCCAGCAGACCGACCTCTTGGGAGGAAGGGAGGGATGGATGATATGTGATATGAAATACAAAAGACACAAAGGTGCCTATGTGGTCTAGTACAGTTTAAATCATGGAGAGTGCAATACAGGTGGTATAATATATACTCACATCTGTTGTAGCATCTCCAATGATGCTAGTATAGCAGGAAGGGATCAATACAGTCACCCAACAGACTTATACAAGGCAGGCAGCATACACAAAATCTCCAGGAGGTCCAAAGGGCCAAAAAAATTGGTCCATAAAAATAATAATAATGCAGCAAGTGTTTTTATAAAAAGTAATAAACTTACTTTATTAAAATAAGGTTTAAAAACAAACGACGCGTTTCTCAGCCTCAGGCTGTTTCATCAGGCTTATAAAAATGATAAAAAAAACACTTGCTATATATACACCAAACAATTAATTCAGGATAATTGGCCACACTTGTAGGGGGAGTGGCTCATAGACAACTGGCTCATGTAATAACCAATCATAATTCATTTAACAAAAATGTAACAAGATGTAACAAAACTATCTAAACATTGTAGACATAGCAACAAATTGATACACATTAATCATATTAAAAACATAACATCAATTCATGAGATCCTAAATAATCGCAATCAATTTCATATATTAAGCAATATCAAGTGACTTCATAGAGTTTAGTGATAACCTTCTACCTTAGTAGTTTTATGAATTCAATTTCTTATTCATTTGATTCAAACATATGGATTCGATCTCTTATTTTCATCCCCATTGAGATCAAAATGTCTAATTCAGTGCAAGAATATTAGATACAAGCTTTCAAACAATTAATCCTGTTAGACTTACAAATTTTGTTTCAAACTACATGAGCTTCATTAGTACAAATAATGGTGTCCATTAGTTAGAATAGTAGCGTCCGACATTTCCTATTGCGCATGTCTAGAAACTAGTCCATCACTCAATTGTGTCTAAGGCTGTCATAGGATTGAGAGCTGTAAGAGTCATAGGGTAGTGTCATAAGGGGTGTGTCAGTGCACTGTAACCATAGTAACAATATAACAACTATCCAAATCAATAGAAGTCGTATAGATATATTTGTGTTTTAGAAGCTATTGTGTCTTTTAGCTCCGCTTTATCATAGTGGGTATAACAGATTACTGAAGCCATAGTAACGATCTATCCACCAAACGTCATAGTGATGTAATAGAAGGTGTGTCAATATATTAATACTATAGCAACCAATAGCGTCATATTGTTTGCTTACTTGTATATACGATGTGACTGCCTAAAAATAAAATCAATGAGTGTTAATGAATATAGTGTATAAAGTGTAAATCTACTCTACATAAATCAATGGAACAAATATAATAGTGTTCAATTGTTTATATGATATATAGACCTTGTCATGTATAGTAATAATCCATCCAATAATTGAAAAATTATAACCTAAAAATTAATAATAGATTAGTCTAATAGTGGTAATATAAATATGTGATATTATGACTACCATGTGTTAGTATTGAAGGTTATACTGATTCCCATTATCAATGATAACAAGTATCCTATACATTAACGACAATAGATACTGTCAATATAACGGATCTATTGATTCAAAAGATTCATAGAAATATCAACGGGTAGTGATTTAAAGTGACAAAAACTAGAGAATCCTAGTGTCGGTGTGTGCGTGATCCCAATATAATTAATCCCTGTAATATGTGTCCTAAATGTTGACAGTGATATATACTGTCAGTAAAGTAAAAAATCAAATAACAAAAAAAACTTGGTTAAGTTTAGATGCCAGCCCATTTTTGGTGGACAACCTGGGTTGCTCCTGCTGATTGGTGGACAAATTCATCCACCAATAAAAAGTGTTGTCCAGAGGTCTGAACCAAAAAAAAAAGCTTAGATGCATTCTTTTTCAAATAAAGATAGCAAGAGAACGAAGAACAATTTATAATTGGAGTAAATTAGAAAGTTGCTTAAAATTGCATGCTCTATCTGAATCACAAAAGAAAAAAATTGGGTTCAGTGTCCCTTTAATATAGTGGCGGCGGTGTAGGTGGGGCACATTAGGGGTTAATAAATTTAATATAGTGGCGGCGGTGTAGGGGGGCAGATTAGGGGTTAATACATTTAATATAGTGGTGGCGGTGTAGGGGGGGCAGATTAGGGGTTAATAAATGTAATGTAGGTTGTGGTGGGCTCCGGGAGGGCTGGTTTAGGGGTTAAACACTTTAGTTGAGGCAGGGTCTGTGAGCGGCGGTTTAGGGGTTAATAAGTATAATGTAGGTGGCGGCGGTGTAGGGGGGGAAGATTAGGGGTGTTTAGACTCGGGGTACATGTTAGGGTGTTAGGTGTAGACATTACCATAGGAATCAATGGGATATCGGGCAGCAGCGAACATAAGCTTTCGCTGCTTTCAGACTCCCATTGATTCCTATGGGCTGCTGGCCCGGAATAGTGGTGAGCATACCTGGTAGACATTTGATAACTAGCAAAAGTAGTCAGATTGTGCCGAATTTGCATTCGGAAGATTTGTAATGACGTAAGCATCAATCTGAGTCCGGCGGATCGTATGTTAGGTCACTAAATTCTACTTTTGCCTGTCTGTAGGGTTTGATAACTAAGGGGAATCAGGCTCGCCACAAATACGCTGAGGAATTCCAGTGTATTTGTGGTTGATGGCTTGATAAATAGATGCCATAATCTTAATTTTTCTTTTCATTTTTATTCTAATTTATTCGAGCACCTCCTCACCTCCCTCTGTGGGTTTTCTTTTTCTTTTTGATGAGCTTGGAGCTTCTAGCTCAATGTTTCTCTTTCTGTCGGGTCTTTCTCCTTGATACACGGTTGGTCTAATCCTAAAAAAGAGGGGGATTGTGTGGTAGTAGGTGTATCGGATCTTGTCCTGTCTGTCCTGGACTCTGTCTTCTTTATATGTAATTGAGCTTTACACTATTTTTTCTTGTTGTGCTCTTCATTCCTCTTCATGCTGTCATTCCTCTTGTGGTCTTAAGTAACTGACTTTCCATCTTGGTGTCTCGAACATATCTTTGTTTCCAGGGTAGGTGTCATCTCTGTCTCTATGTCTCCTTGACTCATAATATTCTTCTCTCCATTGATATATTCTCCCTCCCTGTTGGTAATCTCTCAAGGGGTTGTTTTGATATCCTTTGTTTATTGAGTGAATATAAGTCTTATCTTGATCATAGTATCTGTTGTGGTGTCTCATATCTCTATTCCAATTAGTAGAATATTCTTCATCATATCCTGTGTATCTTTGTTGTCTCCTCTCCCATTTGTCATTTATGAAATTTGTGTTGTATTGTTGTCTCCCTTTAAATCTGTTCTGGTTATGTGTATATCTGCCCTTATTGTCTTAGCTACTATTCTGTTGGTAGCTTGGGGGTCTCTATATGGACTATATTATCTGTTCTTTGGAAGTGTTCTTGTCTATTTTGTCTTTGAAAGTTTATTTTGTTCTGTGGGTTATTTCTATGACTTTTACTGTATGTCACTGTAGTCCAAACTGTTGTGTCATTATTCTCAATTTCTACATGTGTATCTTCTGTATTTGTATAATCTTCTTTTATTCTAGGGTTATCCTTAGCCTCAATGTTATCTAATTCCCTCCTTAGTTTCTTGTTTTTTTTCTTAATGACATCATTTTCTTATAAGGCTCTCTTTCCTTTCATTTATATCCTTTGAGTCAACTCCTGAGCTTTCTATATTGACTATAATCTCCTAATCTTTCTTTATCTTGTGATCTAGGTTCAAGCTAATAGTCTCTCTTTACTCAATGATGAGTTTCATCAATTGTCTGGATGTCTCTACTAGAATGTGTTTACATCTGTCAGACAATGTGTCTGACAGAGGGAAAGCACATTTTTTTCTGGATAGTCAGCCCTTTAGGTATTTTAAGTTCCAAACACTTTTTAAGGAAGGATATCTCTGCTTTATACTTGACTTCAGAGATAAATAGTTTTTCTAGATCTCTAAAGATAAGTTGTATATCTATAATCCCTTCCTCATCTGTTGCAGTGTTGGGGTTATTGGTAGGTAAATCTATATTAATGTCAATGCCTTGACATAATGTTGTCAGTAAGTCCATAACTGCTTTAGCCAGACCTACAAATACTTAGTCAGACAGATAGTTATTCTCAAAGCACTGGCTGCTGGGTTAAGCTAGGTGAAAATAGATTTATATGGTGTGTTATCTCAATAAATGCCAAAACAAAGGAGTGGTATACATGTTACAATGATTGTGTGGCCTCCAATATGTAGGGCAAATGTTGAAACAACTGAGAGACAGAATAAGATAACATCTACTGTTGATTAAGAAACTGAACATGGAAACCGCCCTGTAAAGGCACTTCTCTACAAAACACCAAGGAAACATCGAAGAGAATTTATGGGAATCCAGAAATTCATATAAATTAAACTATGGAGGAGGCAGACTTATTTAGTCTAAATTACTTTTCTCTTTGGTTTAATAGAGGAAATAATTCTTGGAGTGTGTCTTTCCTTATACAAATAATTTGTATCTTTGACTCGACCGAGAGGGAATATTATCTCCTCTTGGTGTGATGTAAAGTAAGATATAGTCTTCAGTAAGTGGTTTGACTTTGGGGACTCGTTCATTATGGATGACGTTATATACTAAAGATCTATGATGGAGGAATAGACATGGCTAAGGCTAATCACCTATCTTGGTCCTGATGTGTAGTCCTCTTATTATAAGGGAGAGTAGTTTTTTTTATATATAATTGTTGTGTAGTCTACATTTCAGAGGAAGTGGGCAGAGGGGAGTTTTATACTAATCTTTATATTAGTTTGTTTATCTACAGTTTTACATGTATCTTTGTGGCAACTAGTAAGGTTAAACATGTACCCACGAAGTGTAGAATGAGCAAATTTTATTTTCTCTCTCCATCTATGTCTAGTTGTATATATTGGAAGATGTTGAAAGTTTTTCTTCCTGCCGAATTTATATATTTATATTGAGAAAGTGTACCAGGTCCTCTTTGTTATTTAGACCTTTGGGATATAGGCAATCAAGGTGAAATATCCACTTGGATTCTGCTGTCAGCAGTTTCTTTTCATAGTTGTCCCCTCTTTAATTTCTGTACACCTATACTTGGCAGTGAAAGGTAGAAAGTGAGCAACTTACATAGGCGTACGATTCGTGCCACATGAGTTCCTGACCGGCTTCAGATTGAATGGAGCATGCAGCGATGACGTCACTGCTGCACGCACACAGGAACCGTCTCTACCCTAGGCAACGATCAGAACAGTAGGTGTTGTATTTTATGAACACACCTAACTTTAATATCAGACTGTTATTTCCATGGACATTATTGAATAATGAAATGCTAAGGGACATTTGTCTATACAAAGGTTTAAATGCACACTGACCTACAGTTCCAGTTCAGAGGTGACAAGACAAGTGGAAACCAGTTGGAAATCTGATGTAAACAATAGATCAGAAGGATACCACAGGATTCACTAAGACATTTTACAACCCTTACAAACATTTTAGCATTTCAGCACAGATGGTGTACAAGGCCCTGATTTTATCTCAGTTCCTATCACCAACAGCCTAAGGACGTCACATTCTACCCCCCTGATCTAATGATGTCATCTGGTCTCTGAAGAATTTATAGAGTGTGGGCTGGGCTGTGAGAAAGAATGAATGACTATATAAGTTAGTTGCCATTGTAGGCTAAGCTAGCTCTCTTCTCACCTCTCCCCTTCCATCTCTCTCTCTCTCCCCTTTTCCACCTTCCCTTTCCTTCCCTTACATTAGTTAGCAACTTGTTTCTATGTAAATACTTATTTTCTGTATAATAAAAGAAATAATTTCATCAAGCAGCGTCCTGATTTCCTAAGATAAAGGTAATATTAGTGAGGAAACAGTAACTAAAAGTTAGCAGATTCTACATTTGGCACCCCAGACGGGACGTGGATAAATCACTAATTCCACGTTGAACTACAGCTGAATTTGCTAAACTGGAGTACTGGAGCTGCAAGAATTCCTTGTGAATAGAGGCCGAACCGGACTTATCTGTAAGGGAAGTGTGCAGATCTACAAGACACTGTGTAAAGAGAAAGCTGCAAGTACTGTAAGTATATGTTTCTTTGTGTTTAGGATATGTCTCTGTATGCTACAGAAAAGTAAATGTATTAATTGTTTCTTGCTGAATTAAGTTTACTAAAATCTGAAAACAAGAGAGTAAACAGACATCTCTGAGGGTAAAGTGTAATAGGCATAGCCCAGTTTTACATGCAGCTAAAAAGGAGATCCCTCTAGGTCTAGATTTTAGGCTAATAATGCAAAAGGTTTGTTGATGTTAGATGTGTACTTGTGAGTGTGTACATCTGTACTGTGTATAGTGTATTGTGTGTACATTTATACTGTGTATAGTGTGTTGTGTGATCAGTGTGTACATCTGTACTGTGTATAGTTTGTTGTGTGATCAGTGTGTACATCTGTACTGTATATAGTGTATTGTGTGAATCTGGTGTGTGTTGTTAGTAAGAATGGAACTGGCTGAGAAATACATAAAAAATATGCCTCTGTCACATTTATTACATGTGCAGAAGATCCATTAACACGTCAGTTTTATAATGTAATTAAACAATGTGAAAAGCACAATAATGAACTAAGTAGAAAACTGTTTCAGAAAGACATAGAAAAAAGAGAGCTAAGTAATTTACTGAGTATGTTTCTAAGAATGAAAGAGATTGCTGAACAGAAAGAGTTGGAATGGAAGGCAGAAAGAACTGATATCATAGAACAGCTGGATAAACTTGGTCATTCTATCATGGCTGTTGCTAGTCACTCTGAAAAGAGATGTGAGTGTGATACACTGAGTGAAGAGATATACAAACTTACTAAACTGAATGCTGAACTACAAGAGAGGCTTAATGAATGTGAAGTGAGGTGTGGCATGGGAGAACAATTATTAACATATATGGAAGAAAAGGAAATGCAGAGAGAAAATGTTACTGCATCACTTAAGGCAGACTTATGGGAGTCTGAATCACAGCTGTTAAATAAAGAACAATGTATCTTGTCTCTAAAAGCACAGGGGATACAAGACAAATGTAACCATTACAGGAGTAGTCTAGCACATGTTTGTCCTTTAGAAGTGGATGGTAATGAAAGTCGAACTATAGAACTAGATGGACAAACCCCTAACATTCCTGACAGTTCTTTGTTAATTTTAAACCAGGTCCCCTCTATTCTAACTCCTCAAATAGAATGCAGACAAAGTAACCCTCAATTACAGACTAAAGTAAATAATCATAGTAACTCTGCCCCCCTTACAATACAAGACCGTAATCATTTGTGCCATATTTTAGGTCACTTTGATACCTCCACACCACCTGTAATCCTTTCTAATAAGTTAGAAGCTGTTATTACTCAGTATAATTTAGGCAACAGAGATGCCTGTGCTTTGCTCCGGGCCTGGTTGCCATCACAATTAGCTGCACAGCTAAGGGCACCAGTAGGCACCCATAAAGGAGTGTCTCCTGATATTGATGCAAACTGGGGAAATTCAGGGGACAGATTAAAGGAATTACAGTATGTTATGTGTTGTCGTGATGCCAGAGGTACCAGTGCCATAGCAAATGCAATTTTAAAGGAAGGAGATGACCTGATTTTGTTTTGTACTGAGTACCTTGCACTCTATAAGATAACTTATGACTGCCCTAACATGTCCCCAGATGATGCAGATTTTCTGTATTCTATGGCAAATAAATGCACATTAATTGACAGTAGTACAAGAATCACTCTTAGAAATGCCAGCTCCTATACCAACTTTGTTAACATACTTAAAGACTGGTTTAAAGACTCAAAGCATAAGAATGCTACTCATAATAATATATCTATGCTAACTGAGAGTCAGGGAAAGCAGAGATTTTTGAGACGCTGTTTTAAATGTGGAAAGTTTGGGCACATCATGAGGGAATGTGTGACATCAATGAGAGATATCAGGGATAAAAATTACATTAGGAGGCAGAACAAAATATCATATTTAAGTAAGGAAGGAAAATACAGTGCTATATTTGAAGGTGAAAAGGAACAGAATATATCTTCTTTAACAAAGAAAGAAGTAATAGAAAAACCTACTAGGGAGGAAACTTGCAAAGAGCCCCCATCTAAAAAAGACTCTCAGCAAAATTGCAAAGAGCCCTCATCCATAAAAGAAGGGACACATGTTCAACTTCAGATGCCTTACATAAACTGGCCATTTTGGGCACTGTTTAATTATACACAATTGGCAATGCATCTATTGATATTCAATTTAGCTCAGCCTGTGTATATTGCCAATTAATTGCAGAAATCTGTCTCTCTTCTCTACATTCTATTACCCTGTATTCCATGTATAGTGATGGTAGAATTTTACTTTAGGCAAGTAGAGATTTATTTTGTTTCATTTATTTACTTTGTATGTATGTCTATATTAATGCTATGTTTCTTTTTTTTAGGGCTATTACTTGAAGAGAAGTGAACTTTGTATAGTCTACTTCTAGAAATTAAGAATTTTGTAATTGTTTATTTTTATTCACAGGTTGTTGCTATTCATGAATAAAATGTTTATAGTATAAAGAAATGCATTTCCCCCTTTTTCTTAAAGACCACGTGGTACTTTATGATGAGCTCATCAGTTACATAAATGTAATATAGTCACAATGAATTGTTTGCAAACAATTGATCATAACCAATTTATTTTAAAGTCATGGTTTCAATGTGCACAAGTACTGTTTTATTTGTCTATGTTTTTTTGTTTGTGTTACTTAATGTCATGAACTAACAATTCTGATTACTTACAGAAGCAACCTATACCATCACCCAAAGAAGCACAAATCCATTTCTGTTGAGAAGACTAGATATTTTAAATTGGATAATTCAATGCAAAACCCAAATTTAGTTATTTAAGAATGCTGTTATATTTAAAGAGAACAGCAACATGTTTTGTGTGACGTACTGTTTTTATGTTGTGTTTGTTCTGTGTTGTCTCTGTTTTATATGTGTAAAATGAATTATTGTTATTTTTTGTAATATGGTTCCTTTTGTATCAAGGAACCAAACGGGGGATCCCTTCACTACCATTTTTGTATTTTTAAGGACATTTTTTATTCACTACCATTTTTGTATTTTAAGGACATTTTTTATTCACTACCATTTTTTGTATTTTAAGGACATTTTTTTATTCACTACCATTTTTGTATTTTTAAGGACATTTTTATTTTTTATCTCTTTTTGTTTGTTTTTTTAACAATAAGTTTTTTTTTTATTTTAAATCTGTTTTGCCACACTGGGCAATGTTTTTCAGTAAAAAATTTTTTTTTCATAAGCCAGTTATGTTTAAAGAGTATAACATTGTCTACTTATAGGTCTCTAAGTGCTGACCAGTAGATTATAAGACTGTGTGCATGCCTTGAAGCAGATAATAAGACTATGATTTAACGTTAAAGAAAGTAATATAAATGTTTGCTAAGCTATATGCTACGTTTTGTTTATGACCTCAGATAGCAAGTATTTTGTATTAATAAATTATAATCTGTCACTTATGTATAACATTCAAATCTCACAATGTGCTAGAAAATAATTTGCAAAGTTCGAGCACTACTCATAGTAGTAGTCATTAAGATTGTTTGTGATATGTAACAATTAATTTGTATCATATGTATAATTATTCTAAATATGCTGATGATTTGCTATACATCTCAGATTATTGTTAATTCTAACCAGGAAAAATATATATTATATTTGTAAAATTGATCTAATCATCCTATTCATAATGTGATTGATAGAATGTGCTACACATTGTAAGGGAATTGTATTGTAATATTTAGTTCATATGTAGAGTATGGGTGTGAATGAATGGTTTTATTTCAGGTTGCCCCACTCACAGAAGAAACTATAAAGTGAGCAGTACAACGTTATGATCATAAGTGATTTAATGATCAAAGAGGGGAATGTTATATTTTATGAACACACCTAACTTTAATATCAGACTGTTATTTCCATGGACATTATTGAATAATGAAATGCTAAGGGACATTTGTCTATACAAAGGGTTAAATGCACACTGACCTACAGTTCCAGTTTAGAGGTGACAAGACAAGTGGAAACCAGTTGGAAATCTGATGTAAACAATAGATCAGAAGGATACCACAGGATTCACTAAGACATTTTACAACCCTTACAAACATTTTAGCATTTCAGCACAGATGGTGTACAAGGCCCTGATTTTATCTCAGTTCCTATCACCAACAGCCTAAGGACGTCACATTCTACCCCCATGATCTAATGATGTCATCTGGTCTCTGAAGAATTTATAGAGTGTGGGCTGGGCTGTGAGAAAGAATGAATGACTATATAAGTTAGTTGCCATTGTAGGCTAAGCTAGCTCTCTTCTCACCTCTCCCCTTCCATCTCTCTCTCTCCCCTTTTCCACCTTCCCTTTCCTTCCCTTACATTAGTTAGCAACTTGTTTCTATGTAAATACTTATTTTCTGTATAATAAAAGAAATAATTTCATCAAGCAGCGTCCTGATTTCCTAAGATAAAGGTAATATTAGTGAGGAAACAGTAACTAAAAGTTAGCAGATTATACAGTAGGCGTTGCATCCCTAGCAACAGCTAGAGCGGTGCAGCGTGAAAATCACTAAGAAAATAGAAAAATAACTTTCCACTAACCATGCCCAAACATTACAACTTGCTTCTTAAAAAAAAACAAAAAAAACTCACATCCATAAAGGCAATTTCACACAACATTCAATTAACCACAAAATTCTTCTTTTCTCACCAAACAAACCAAACTATATAATTTCAAAAGTAATCATTTGCACACCATTCAAACCCATAATTAACCACCCCACTATACATGCACCACATCCTCAATCTTATTGCACCCATCTCTAGGACCACTACATTAACCAATCCTCTTCTCCTTTCAAACTCTCTAGTTGATAAACAACCATGCACATCCATCCATCTAACATCTGTCGGTCTATTAGCAACCTCCCTACTTCTTACATTCCTCCCAACTTCTACATTCTCATTTTCAATCAGACCTCCTACCAATTCCAGCTTCTCCTTTTTCTCAACAATCATCCTCATCCCATCACACCACTCCCAGATACAAATATCAAATCATTTTTATTAAGACAGAAACTAATCTTCTCATAGAACCAAGGAACCACAAAACACACATGCCTAATATTATCTAACACACAGAAACCATATCTCCTCAAGACATTTCCAGCTTCATACTTTAGAAAACTTCCTGCTAAGCAATTCTTAGTTCACAACCTCAAACCACAAAAACTCAAATATTTCTCTAACAAAACACTTCTAAATTCATTAAATGCCTCCCTCCTTTTCCTTCACTCTCATAACCTTCTCATGCTCCAATTTCTCCATCTTCAAATTCCAGAAAAAATCAACAAAAGAACGAATGCAGAACTCTCCTAATAAACAGCTTAGATAAATTAAACAAACAATTCACATTCAACAAAATAGGAAATAACACAGCATTAATACCCAGAATCTTTCCTTCTATAGTCAAACTATGTTTCCTTCAAAGTTTTTCACAAAGACTATGCCAGCTTCCTTTCCTTTTAAATCTTCATAAA
This sequence comes from Bombina bombina, assembly GCF_027579735.1. Taxonomy (NCBI): domain Eukaryota; kingdom Metazoa; phylum Chordata; class Amphibia; order Anura; family Bombinatoridae; genus Bombina; species Bombina bombina. The sequence continues at coordinate 136,306,879 of NC_069506.1, forward strand.
ATGTTACCCCTAAATTATCAATTGCTACATCAGGCCAGCCACACAATTTTTTCTCCTTCTAACAACCAAAAGATGTATAAACACATTTACTTCAATTAAAACTACTCAACACACATAAACATGCTACTCGATTCTTAACCCTTATCAAAATCTCCTGTGTCCTACACACAACTGTTACATCATCCATATAACCTATCACTTTCAAACTCCTACCGCCACTTCCTGGCACTTTCACTTTATATTATTGCCTTATCATAATTAATAATAACTGTTAATAATAAATCATCAACAAATGCCGCAGTGCTGTCCATGGGAGCAAAAGATAAAAGTATGATGATACAATATTTTTAAGAAACAGGATAAAATGTATTAAACAAATACAGGAGGAATTGAGGCCCCTTTTCCAGTGTGAATTTACAATCTAGGAGGGTAGTAAGGATGTAAATTAGGTAGGGACTGCAAGGGTAAGAATAATATTAGTAAAGAGTTAGATGAAGTCAATTATTGGGTAAGTGGAATTCATTTGTCAGCGAGTTGGGTGGTAGGCTTCTTTGAATACAAATATATTTAGGGAGCATTTAAAGGAGGACAGATTAGGGGAAAGTCATATAGTGCAGGGAACTGTGTTATATTGGGTTGGTGCCGCACAAGAAAAGTCCTGCAGTCTAGCATAGGAGGAGGTGATGGTAGAAGATGCGGCTGGAGTATATTTGTTGATTAGTGAGGGCAGATAGTGTGGGGGGGAATGTTGGTAAGGGTTTCGTAGTTCAGGGTATGAATTTTGAATTTAATTCTGCTGTGTACGGGAAGCATCAGATACAGAGCGGCAGGAAAGGAGGATTGCCCTGGAAGAGGCGTTTAGGATAGATTGAAGGAGGAGAGGTGGGAGAGAGGAAGGACAGTTAGTAGGTTACTAAAGTAGTCAAGCAAGGAAATTATAAGGGAGTGGATTAGCTGCTTAGTGGTGTCAGCACTCAGAAATGGGTGAATTTTGGAGATATTGTGTGGGTGGTTTAAGCAGTATGAAGAGAGCAATTGGATGTGGGGGATGAAGGACATATTGTAGTCAAATGTAACATCAAGGCAGCAGACTTGGGGTGACAGTGAAATAGTTGTGATGTCAACAGTAATAGAAAAGTCAGAAATTGGAGTAGATCTATGGGAGATTAGATGGAGCTCAGTCTTGGATATTAGGTGGTGAAAGGCCATCCAGTAAGAAATGCCAGATAAGCAGTGTCTGATATGAGAAAGAGCAGAGGGGAGAGGTTGATCGGAATATCATTAGTATATAGTGATATTTGAAGCCATAGCTGTGGATACATTTACCCAGTGAAGTATAACTAGAGAACTATAGAGGACCCAGATCAGAGCTTTGAGGTACTCCAACTGACAGAAGCTTTGAAGAAGAGTCACCAGCAAATGCCACAGAACAGGACCTGTTAGAGAGATGAGTGAATCCAAGAGAGGGCGGTATCACAGAGACCAAGAGAGCTTAAAGTCTGTATGAGGAGGAGGTGGTCAACTGCGTTTAAGGCAGCTGAGAGGTAAAGTAAGCAGAAAAAGATTGTTAGTAATCTTGGTGAGGGCAGTCTTTGTTGAGTGTTGAGGACGGAAGCATCAATTGCATTAGTCAAAAACCCATTTACAACAACCTTACTTTCAATTTCCTTATATAAAAATGTAATCCACCCTAATATCTTTGTAGGCATACCCATCCTATCTAACACTTCAAACATAAGCTCATGCAGCATATGATCAAAAGCTTTTTCAAAATCTATGGAAGCCACTGCCACTGACTGCTTACATTCCTTCCCATACCACAAAACATCTCTCAAGCACAACAAACTCTCTGCAATCTCTGTACCAGGTACCACACAACATTATTCCTAACCCCCTGAATTCACAATAACTTTCTTCATCCTATCTGCAACCACTTTTACAACAATTGTATAATTAACATTCAACAGTGTCATCTTTCCTATGACCCTTTTTAAAAGCAAAACAATTATATCCATTTTAATAGACAAAATATTACTATAAAAAACATATTTAAACACCTCAAAAAACCCATACAATAATGAAATCCCAAAACATACAATCACTCTTAGGGGATTTACCTTTTCTCACACCCTTAACCACCTTCTGAATCTCTCTCATTGTAACATAATTTTCGAAATTCACCAAATCATCTTTCTCATCTTTAAAACTACCTTATTGAATAAATCACTGTCACCATACATCTCCCTATCACCCATCTCATACAACACTTTATAAAACCTATACACCTCACTTTAAACTGATTACTTTCCAGACACCCCCATAAACTATTCATACCTTGCTCGCAATGAAAACCTTTCTTAATGAAATAACTCAAATGATTAATCTTTCTCTTTTGCAACCATTCAAACCCTTATCACAATCCTCTGTCCTCTCTTTTGCATACATGTATGGATAACTTTTTTGCCTCATGTAATTCCTCATCGACATTTAAAGCAACCTTCTCCAATAACTGCAACTGTCAATTTTCATACAACCTTCGGTCTTGCCTCATCTTTTTCAGCAAAAAGTTCCATATGGATTAGACATCTACTCAGCCTGAGAAACATACAGTTAGGTCCATAAATAATTGGACACTGACACAATTTTCATAATTCTGGCTCTGTAAACCAAAACAATGGACTTGAAATGAAACAACTAAGATGCAATTGAAGTGCAGACTTTCATCTTTAGTTCAAGGGGTTGAACAAAAATATTGAATGAAACAACTAGCAATTGCAACCATTTTCATACACAGTCCCCTTATTTCAGGGCTCAAATGTAATTGGTCAAATTAACACAATCATATATAAAATGTTCATTTTTATTACTTTGCCAAGAATCCATTGCAGGCAATGACAGCTTGAAATTTGGACATTGAAATCTGGGTTTCCTCATTTGTGATGCTTTCCCATGCCTTTACTGCAGCTGTCTTCAGATGTTTTTTTGTTTGTGGGTCTTTCTGTCTGAAGTTTTGTCCTCAGCAAGTAAAATGCATGCTTAAAAAATAAAAGAAAACAAGAGGGGCACCTCATGTGCATATCAATATGCTATATAGTGATGTATATCAAGTAAGCCAAGTGGGTACTCACATGCAACTATAGTACACTTATGTACTGGTAGGTGCAGGCTGGAGTCTTAGGGTGTACCAGCTAACCGTTTCCGTAGAACTAGATGATCTCACAAAGAAGCAATTACTTAGGCTGCTTTCTTCCTCATAGAGAAAGCCAGAGCTGTATAGATTATAATAAAGAACAAGAGGGGCGCCTCATGTGTGCATCAATATATCCATAAATGTACAATCAAAGAAAAAACGCCAAATGGGTACTCACAATTGGCCCAAGTACACTTATGTACTAGTAAGAGCTAGCTGGTATCTTAAGGTGTACTAGTTAAACCTCTCCAGGTGCAGAGTAGATAGTGCAGGGGGATCTTAGTCACAGTATGTGCTGATGGATAGTAAGAAGCAATGTGTAAAACTGCTATAGAAGTTAATGAACCAAAGCTTGCATAAAGCAAGTTCAGTTTATGAAAACAAATATTAATAAGTTTAAAACATTAGCAAGCAAAATTTAAAATCATGCAACGCGTTTCTCAACCTAGCATGGGTTGTTTCATTAGGCATCTGATAAAGAATAATGGAATATTTACATTTTATTACTTAAACTATCCTGCACCCCACTTAGAGTGTAATTTGCTCTGTGTTTACATAGGCTTATCAATAGCATAGTAACCAGTATAGAAACGTTCAGTATAGGTGGGGATACCACAGGCTAAATCAGCTATTTTAAATGCTGAAATAGGGGTAAAGGAGCTACTTGTAAACTATTAAATACACTCCAGCAGGTAAAATGGATAATTGGGAGTATTTTAAATGGGAGGACATTTTTGGGTAACCAGTCCCTTTAATGGTTCTTCTAATAATGCCTCAATGAAGCAGTTGCACAATTGCTAATAGACAAAACTACATCCAGATGACTGAAAAGAAAATATCCTCCTTATTTGTTTAACCACTCACAGTGGTTTATCTTAACTCTAACTGTCACTTACCCCAACATTGTTTTACTAACAGGAATATACCCCATCCCAAAATCCCTTAATTCAAAACCCTATTACTAATTCTAACACTTGCTCAATCCCTCTATCACTGAGTGTGCTCCGCATGATCTCCTCCCTCATTAGAAATATCCTCACTAAATCTAGTTCCCATCTACACTTTCCCACACTAATAACCCACTATTAAACAATCCCCTCAAGCATTATAAATAACACCTCACCCCCCCCCAATTACAAATAAACCCAAAAATAAACACAATATTATCTTTCCATAATTTTTGTTGAAGATTCTTCATCCTTTAGTGTCAAATGCAACATAATCCAGTTTCAATCCATAGTGCTGTCTGGTTCTTCCTAGGGGTTACTTACACAATTTATTGTGTTTAGGACAGAAGACAATATCAAGCTCATCGGTTTACAGGTTGGCTTTTGAGTGGCTAATGAATAGCTTTTGTGTGGGAGAGGAAGAAAGATTGAGAGTGAACCTAAAATTTATTGTGGTGGAAATCTTGAAAGAGCTAAAATGTATTGTGGTGGAAATCTTGAAAGAGCTAAAATGTATTGTGGTGGAAATCTTGGAAGAGCTATTTGAGATCCAGAGGTGGTTTGTGTTCTGTTTACAAGACATTTTAACTATGAGTCATGAGTATTTGTACTCTGATTAGGATAAGGGGGGGACTGGACAAGAAGGGGTTAATAAGCACTCATTCCTATAGTTATGAGTAAATATGTTGATACGTTCAACTAATCATTAGAAAGGTAATTAAGTTAAAACTTATTATTTATTAAACCACTATTAAAAAGAGTGTTAATGAGAATAACACCCTCACCATTACCAAAATGCTCCACACTCACACTCCACACTCACACTGGGGAATACCACACTGCAATATACCCAGACAGTGGACACAGATTCAACCACCCCCCTGTATTCCTGGCCAGTAACAGGATATGCTGGCTTCAAGTGACGGGGATGGTTTCTATACTGTGTTCACACGTCCCTTGCAGAGGATTCACTATAGCGTGAGTAGCAAAAATAGAAAATGATTAAAAACACTTATGCTTAAATAAGCATACTATTGTGCTGAGCACAAACGCGTTTCGGCCGAGTAGCGGCCATTCTCAATGTGCAGTTTGAAATTGACAAAACTTTTTTGTCAATTTCAAGCTGCACATTGAGAAAGGCCGCTACTCGGCCGAAACGCGTTTGTGCTCAGCACAATAGTATGCTTATTTAAGCATAAGTGTTTTTAATCATTTTCTATTTTTGCTACTCACGCTATAGTGAATCCTCTGCAAGGGACGTGTGAACACAGTATAGAAACCATCCCTGTCACTTGAAGCCAGCATATCCTGTTACTGGCCAGGAATACAGGGGGGGTGGTTGAATCTGTGTCCACTGTCTGGGTATATTGCAGTGTGGTATTCCCCAGTGTGAGTGTGGAGCATTTTGGTAATGGTGAGGGTGTTATTCTCATTAACACTCTTTTTAATAGTGGTTTAATAAATAATAAGTTTTAACTTAATTACCTTTCTAATGATTAGTTGAATGTATCAACATATTTACTCATAACTATAGGAATGAGTGCTTATTAACCTCTTCTTGTCCAGTCCCCCCCTTATCCTAATCAGAGTATCTATATTAAGGGTTAGCACCAGAGAATATCATATCCCTTTTTCCTATAATATCACTTTCACAGTGCCAGACTATTCCTTTTTCCTGTTCATGAGTATTTGTGTCAGCTATTGCATCATAGGTACAAAGACAATATAAATCCTTATTCAATCCTTTATTAAATGGTGTGACCATTACATCTATTGCAAAGAATGTTGAGAGGCCTTTGACTTTGTCATGATGTGTAATCATTTTGTTGAAACTGAAGACGCTGGCATTTCATATGAAAAATAGCAAGTGATCCCCTTGTAGCCTCGCAACCCAGACGATCAGAGACAGACACCCACCATCCCAGTAGGGAAGGTACCTGACAGTGTGGAGGTTGCATCTGGTTTTGTGTGGTGGAAGGATCATGCTACTAAGATTGATCCAGTTGATACAGGCTCTTTGATGGGGTTTGCTTATGTATCACAAGAATTTGCAGATTGTATTAATAACCAACTGAGGTTGCCATTAGAAGATCTGGTTGCATTCAAAAAGAGTGTGGTCCACTAGTTCTTAGTGGTTTGAAGCTGCAGAGAAGGATGTTAAGGGGTCTTCTGTGGATGACCTAATTCTTTCTTAATGTAATTGAGTCTTCTAGCAAGATATCAGTGGATGCCACAGGAATTTCTGTGGTCAGCAATGTGGATGCATTGCATATTAAATATCTTCCTTCCTGTTCATAACTTTGATTGCTGTTGGCATTATGCCTCAATCTCATAAATGGACTCCTGGGGATTGATCTTATTAAATGTTTTGGATGGCATAAATGGGCATGCAAAATAGTGTTACCTGCTGTCTGCTTCAGATAGTTACTGCAATTTTTTTGAAATTGAAACAACATTAAGTATTTGGTTTTTGGTTGGTTTTGTATAAATAATATTATGTTGCAATAACCTATGAAAGTAATGTAGTAAAATACTGTTTCTAATAGCAGTTTTTGTTTATATTTTCCTATTTCAAATTGAGAAGGTTTACACATGTTGCATGATACTATTCTCATTTACCTTTAAGATGACACCACACATATGGTGATACGTGTTGAAACATGATTGAAAGAAACTGTCTTTAAATTTGGAAGTTTCAACCTTTTGTATTTTACCTATGACTAAGAGCCCGGTTGATTTTTAACCTTGTTGCCCTGTTGCGGCTTGTTCCTTTGGCCCCATTCTACAATAAAAGTAATCCCCCAGCCCCCGCAAAAAAAAAGCTTGTCTTAAAAATTCCTATTTTTAAAATTGCCCTGATAAGGGCATTTAGGAAGTAATTGCCCTAAAGTGATTATAGGTATTTTACCTTTAAGAAAAATTCCTTTTCTAAAAAAAACCTACCCTAAAACAGCCTATTCTAAATACAAACTATCCTACAAAAATTCCTAAGCTAAAAAATATGTACTATTAAAAAAAAGACTTTCCTTAGAAGGGCATTTTGTAGGGCATTGCCATAAAGTGATTTCAGCTCTTTTAGGATTTAAAAAAATAAAAAGACCTTTCTAAAAAAAATCTTATACTAAATCCTAATGTAGGTTTGTACTTCAAAGTTTGTACTCACCAACTTGACTCCAGCTCCTACATGCTCGCAAACTGCGGTGCACCTCTTAATAGCAGGCCCATCTTCATCCTGGCAGTGGTGGGGGCCCATCTTCATGTAGGCAGAGATCCTCTTCTATTTGCATCCCGCCTGCGGTGGTCCATCTTCATAGTGATGGCAATCCTCTTTAATCTTCATCCGTCGTCTGCCATTGCTCTGCTGAGAAAGTTTTAATCTATCTTCTACCCGTCTTCTAATCTTCTTTCTTCTCATATTCTGATCTTCAGTTCCCAATGTCCTCTTTATGTGGTCACTTTCCGCACACTGAATTTTAAATGTGAGCTACCCCCATTATATAGGGGTACCATTGCATTCTTATTGGCTGATTTTCTTAAGCAAATTCAATTCAGCCAATATATTTTTTTTTTCTATTGGCTGATTTGAACTTGGATCAGCCAATAGGATTAAGAGGGTACCCATATAAAAAGGGGTATCTCGCATTCAAAATTCAGTGTGCAATGGGTGACTGCAAGAAGAGGACGTCAGGGGTGGAAGATGAGAAGAAAAGAAGATGCATCAGGTGGAAGATGGATGAAGTCTTCCCAAGCAGAATATCACAACTAGCTAAACTAATTGTATAAAGGGTTATACAATTAAGTGTAGAAGGATTAGCTCCACGATATATGTATCATATAAACTCTGCATTAGGAATCACTTTCATTCATACATAGTTATCTTTATTGGAAAAAATCTGATTCATTCATACAATAGCTTAGGCTAAATTTAAAAACACTTGAACCAGGTGGGTTTAAATTATACATCCACCATAGAAATACCTATAAATAGTAACTATCAGCCAACAGTAGAAAAAAAAGGTAAGTAAACTAAGCCCTTACAATCCGAGGGCTAGATTTAAGTTTATAATATATTATAAGTTTATTATAATTATTATTTTTTAGCTGTAAGGCTGAAGTAAGTAATGCTGGCATATCGGTAAGCTAATGTTTGACTATGGTAAGCGATTAAAACAAACAACAAGGAGAGACAGTGCTGCTCCTGTCGGACCTCTGATGTGCGTTTCACAAAGAACGCTTCCTCAGAGGGGGTTTCTTTGTGAAAAACGCCGCGCGTCAGGGGTCCGACAGGAGCAGCTCTGTCTCTCCTTGTTGTTAAACAGGAAGATTTATATTTCACCAGAAAATATTACAGGTCTAACAAACATATCAGCAAACTTGATTTCATGACATTTGGTGGATTCCAGAAACGAGATGCTGAACAAAAAACACTAGAACAAGATTCCTTTTTGGAAAAGTCACTTTTCTCTAGATCTGTTTGCTTCCAGGCAGATTTGCCAAGTTCCTCGTTTTTTTAAGCTGGAGAGAAGACCCATTAGTAATAGCCACTGATGCTTTCTACAAATTAGCCTCCTTCTGGAGATTACACATTTCCCTTCTTTGAAAGGAGAATGCCTTATCACTAGTTAATAACTCTCTTTATCCATTCCAATCATGCTATCCAGCCCTTCTTCAAATGTCCATTTATTGTGCAATACTTCTTCCTTCAACGTCCAATCTTCTTAAAGATCCTCTCTTTAATGTGCATGTTCTCATCACACAAGGTTTTTTTTTTTTTTTTTTTTTTGCTGGCCTATACTCTTTCAGGGGATCCTGGACTTGCAGCAGCCTTTTCAAGAAGCTGCAAACCTTATAAGTGGTTTAGCCAGATGAAGAAGCTGGGTGTGAGGAAGTTAAGGTGTGTGGAACTCAGAATGCAAGAACAGATACACAGAACAATAAAAGGCTTTTCAAAGCTAGACTAATGAATATGCTGGTAGTTCTGATTAAAGATCACAAAAAAAGCAAGTTTAAACATAGGCCCAATGCAGAAGACTACAGTCCAATACAAGGTTCAGAATAGAGTAGTTTGCAGTAATAACACTGAATGGGCACTGGTACTTTAATTGAACTGTTAAGGGTGAGGTTGTCACAGAATAACTGGTAGGTACAGCAGGCACAGCTACGGAGAGGAAAACAGACATAGGTCTCTTAGCAGGCAGAGAATACCCAGCGTGTACTGCTGGTGAGACTGTTACAGGATACCAGATAGATACAGCAGGCACAGCTGGTTTAAGGAAGGCTGACCCAGGATACCCAGCGGGTACTGTTAGCGAGACTCTCACAAGATACCAGAAAGGTATAAAAGGTACAGCTGGTTTGAGGAAGGCTGTCACTGGTATGGTAGACACAGGTTTCTCTGCAGGCACAGAATACCCAGCGGGCGCTGTTGGTGAGTCACAGAATAGGTGAAACTTTAGGAACAATTGGGCATACAAAGGTATCAGGCAAGTCTGCTTTTCTGAAAGGAACCAGGTGAGCATGTGCCAGGTAAGTATGCTTGGTCTCTGGAACAAGGTGAGCATACACAGGTATCAGGTAAGTATGTTTGGTTTCTGGAGCAAAGTGGGAATATGCAGGAGTAAGGTAAGAATGCATGGTTTCAGGGTCAAGGTGAGAATACACAGGTATCCAGTAAGTATGCTTGGTCTCTGGAACAAGGTGAGCATACACAGGTACAAGGTAAGTATGCTTGGACTCAGAAACAAGGTGAGCATACAGATGTATCAGGTAATTATACTTGGTCTCAGGAGCCAGGAACAAGGTAGGTATAAGGCAATAACAAAGCCCAGAGTCATTGGCTGGGTGATCTTTTATAGGACCTCCCGTGCACGTTTAGAGAGCTGCAGCCACAGCTGAAAGAAATCCTGAGCCTCAGCGATGGCAGGCAATCTCAGTGTTCACCGAGACTTGAGGTGCCGAAACAGGCGGTCCCGGAATGTACCCTCACGCTGGGTGCTGTAACACAAACTCAAATAGCCGACTTCCTATAATTTCTCTATGATTCTAATATAGATTATTGCTCAGTAAATGTTTTCAGATCAGCAATCCTAGCTGGTCATGAACTTGTTTTAGATGTTTTTTTTCGTTTGTCATCATCCTCTTATTCCTTGTATCATGTGAGCCACTCATATTTAAAGACCTCTTCCTCCCACTATTCTTCATTTTGGGACATAAATATTGCCTTATCTTTTCATTCTCATTGATCTTCTGGCTGTCTTTAACACATATATCTTTTAATTTAGCTACTTTTACTTAGTTTACTTTCGTGTCCAAGTTATTGATGTTAAGTATAAATTTTGATGCTAACATGTACCAATATTTTCTCTGTTAAAGTGTTCATAGAACTAGAACTCTTCTATTTGTCATCCCTATTTTCCTTCTCATCCTAATCCATGTGTAGCTGATTGCCTCAAATAATTTGTGCTTTATATCCAATCTGTAAAACCTCTATGGAACTGTTAAACTCTTTTGTTTTTTGTTTTGCTCCTGTTTTATCTGCCTCTATTTATAGAAAAGTAAATGCATCAGAGTATAAGCAAGCATTGTTCCTCTTATTCAATTTAAGGCTCTGTCACTTACATTGCATTTTTTTTTTCTTCTTCCAAATGATGTCCACTTCAAGACATTCTAAATGCTACAGACTGGACATCTGCCTCTACGTTTTCTTTTAGGAAGTTTTATTTTAAAATTATTGATCATTCCTTTTCTGTTTTTCTGGGCTAATTTTGCTATAAACTGGTCTTGTAATCAAATTCTGATATCCTAGCTTTAGTATACATATATAGATTTTATTAAAAGCACTGAGACAAATATTTTCCCTCCCTTTGATCTATTTACCCACCTCAGTTTCATTTCCACAGTTAGCTTTTTGTTTTCCGGATCTTTGACTTCACCTGCATGCAACTGCCTATATAAGCCAGCTCTTCCAGCAGTCATTGCCTGTTTATTGAGTTTCTATTCAGGGTGTGCTGTTTACTGCTATTTTGGATTGCTCACTGTTACAGACTTGGATTTGGATTCTGGACTCGGCCCTTGGTACTTCTAGTGGTCACAATCTAAAGTTAGAGGGTAGCAGATTCAGGAGAAATTTGAGGAAGCATTTTTTTACAGAAAGGGTGGTGGATTCATGGAATAAACTTCCATTTTAGGTGGTAAACACAAAGACTGTAAAGGAATTAAAAAATGCTTGGGACATGCATAAGTCTATCCTAAAGAAAAAGTAACATGTAATATGGGTAGACTTGATGGGCCTTTTTTGTTCTTATCTACCGTCAAATTCTATGTTTCTATGTTTCATTGATTCTGCTGTTTAATCTTGGAACTGGACTTTGACTATGCTTTGCTTTAACCCCTATATTTTACTGCCTGTCTCTCCATCTGACATTGAGGCAGGTATGATAGTATAAACAGGCCATGAACCCAGAGGAGATAGTGAAGGCTGTGATCCTGCAGGGGTAGATGCTTGGAGCCCCGTCTACTCAACTACAAGCATTGAAAGATAAATTTGATCACATTACTTCTATGATGTCCTCTCTATGTAACCAGGGAGCCACTTCAGTGATTACACCCCCTGTCTGCTTCACCTCCTGTGGTTGCTATGACCTCCAATTTGGATTCTTCTACTAGTCCCAAGATTTCACTGCCTTAAACATTTGATGGCTCTGCACAGGATGGCAGAGGCTTCTTAAACCAATGTAGACTGCACTTTTGTAATAACCCAGCAATGTTCCAGTCTTCCCAAGCCAGAGTCACTTTCATCATCTCTTTGTTAAAAGGTCAAGCACTAGCTTGGGTATCCCATTTAATGGAGAACAATGCTGTTATTCTGGACAATGCTGAAGATTTCACCTTTACTTTTACCTCTGTCTTTAACATCCAAGGCAGAGCAGCCACTGCTGAATAATTTTTTCTAGATATACCTGTCTCCTAATATGCCATAGAGTTTCAAACTCTTGCCTCTAAGACTAATTGGGGCTCTGGAGCTCTAAAGGCAGCTTTCTGTAGTGAATTAGCCAATAGAATTAAGGATGAGCTCACATTCCCTGTACATTTAGTACCACACTTTCCTTCTCCACCTGCTGCTTCCTCTTCTTCACCACTGGTTGTGGAACCCATGGATCTATGAGCTGTTCATCTATCTGAAACTGAACGACTTAAGAAACACATTTATTGACTTTGTTTTTATTGTGGTGCCAAGGACCATCTACTCGGAGAATGCCCTGCCCGTCCGGGAAAAGACAGAGCTTAGTGGAGTAAGGAGAAGTCCCACTAAGGTTGAAGATTCTAAACACTTTCTCCCCAACATATCATGGTACCTCTAACAAAAACTGTAGACTTTATACAACACCATTTTGAAGCCTTGGTAGACTCCAGTGCTGCATGGATTTTTCTTGACTCTACCTTAGCCCAACAACTGCAACTTCCATCTCATACTAAGGCCTCTATTTATCAAGGTCTGTCGGACCTGATCCGACAGTGTGGATCAGGTCCGACAGACCTCGCTGAGTACGGCGAGCAATACGCTTGCCGTATTCAGCATTGCACCAGCAGCTCAAAAGAGCTGCTGGGGCAACACTGCCCCTGCAGACTCGCGGCCAATAGGCCGCCAGCAGGGGGGTGTCAATCAACCCGATCGTACTCAAAAGGGTTGATTTCCGGCGATGTCTGTCCGCCTGCTCAGAGCAGGTGGACAGGTTATGGAGCAGCGGTCTTTGTGACCGCTGCTTCATAACTGCTGTTTCTGGGGAGCCTGCAGGAGCTTGATAAATATGCCCCAATGTCACAGTTATTTAAGGTAGCCACTATCGATGGTCATCCTTTGGGATCTGTATTTGTGCACTCTGAGACTTTACCTCAACAAGTTACCATTGGGATTTTTCATCAAGAGGTCCTTAAATGTGACCTTATTTAATCTCCATTGTGTACCATAGTATTAGGATTACCCTGGCTGACTCTACATAATCCCCAGTTCCATTAGCCTTCTGGACAACTCTTTAAATAGGGTGATTCCTGTTTTGCTACCTGTTTGAAACCACTCTTCCTTAGGAAACAACATCTCCTGTCTACCATCACTTCTGACTCAGGTGTCTCTGAACCCTATAGTGATTTTACAGATGTTTTTGAGGAAAAGGGGGCTGACAAATTGTCACCCCCATCAGACTTATGATTACAAGATTGTCCTGTACCCTGGGGCACCTATCCCTAAGGGTAGAACTTACCCCCTCTCTCTCAAACAGAAACTTAAGCTATGGATGATTATATTAAAGAGAACTTGGCCAAGGGCTTTATTCGTCCATCTTTGTCACCTGCTGGCACAGCTTTTTTCTTTGTTGAGAAGGATGGGGGTCTAGGCTTTGCATTGATTATAGAGAGCTGAATAAGATTACAATAAAAAACGGTACCCCCTTCCATTAATTCCAGAATTATTTGACCATCTTCAGGGAGCCCGGATCTTTACTAAATTGGATCTTTGTAAGGGCCTATGAATTGGTCCATATTCATCCAGAACATGAGTGGAAGACAGTCTTTAACACATGGGCTGGACCTTAAGAATATCTGGTAAGTGTCAACATTCATACAAAAATTCCAAAGAGCACCATAATCGGCAAAACGGTCTGTATCGCTAGATTCTCTCTGAGTGATATTTGTGTGCAGGCGTGTAGTGATTCTATAGATATGTATACGCTGGGTGCATGACAGATGTATATCCTTATATGTTCACTCCCAACACTTGGCACGTATCAGATCCTGGTATATTCAATATAAGTGACGTCTTAGTGATAGAACCTCAAGGTATGTGTGAACATAAAGAGCATGTGAAACAGCAGGTACTGATTAAATGTTACACCAATTCAGTACAGTCTGTTGCAAAATTTCTTTTCTTTTCTTCACAAGGTTTAAACAATTTCTTCACAAAGTTAAAGCAATTTACCCCCACACTGGACTATACCTTATAGCTTCAGACAATACGTCCAACCGGTCCTACTCACTGCAGGGAGGGGAAGCACGATGCTAGCAAACTCTGTTACTCTCCTTGTGATCCGGAAAGCTGTACACACCTGCAGTTCAGCTCAATTAATTGCAGGCTGCACTATAGATGGAAAGTTAAAACAACAAATTTATTGGATACAGTTTAAAAATATAAAGCACACATTATAGTATAAACACCCAAGCACACAGGAGAGGCTGCTCTCCGACGCGTTTCCTGCTACAAAAAGCACTTCATCAGGGATAGCAGCTGATTCCCTGTACTGCCCTTTATACCTGTAAAGTTAATTTAACCCCTTAGATGCCTAGACACATTTTAACATTTTTCACAGTAATGTGTGATAGTTATTAGTGGATAGATGCACCATTTAACTTAAGGGTCAAAGGAGCTATATTAATACCGTACAAAGAGACATATTTACATACTCAAATAAGAACATAGGTAATTAGAAATGAAAAATAAAAACATTTATATACAATTCTAAATTCCTAATAAGGAGAAATGTTTACACATTTCAATTGCTAGGGTAAGCTACTCCAGTTATATATGCATGTGTTTACTCGAGAGAATATATGTATAGCAATATCTTAGTACACTCTATTTTACGCTGTTTTTTAGCACATTTGGAACAGAGTGACAGAGATTTTTATACAATATTATTTACACTATTTTTTACGCTACATATTACGCTATTTTTTTACCACATTAGAACAGAGTGACAGGCATCAATGCAGTTATAACCAAGACAGTCCTTGTTATTGTTTTAATGGTATCTTAATATGTATTCCTTAAATTATATTACCCCTCAATATGTTGTTATAAGAAAAGAAGGCCTTTCTATATCTTCTCATTAATATACAGTAGAGACTATTTCAGTATGAGTATCGACTTAAGAATAATCAATATATGAAAATAAAAAGAAAGAAAAAATAGAGAAAAGCTTTAATACCCATTCCAATACTAATACAACTTAGGTTTAAAGATGGGGTAAGTAATAGTGGCCCTCAATAATTGGTGATTCATCATTACTAGGATTAAGTCTACATGCCAGTATACAGTTTAAGATCCCAAATTGTATTCATTCCCGTTGGACAACCTGTTTCTAGTTTAAAGATCCAAAAGGCTTCTTTTTTATTTAGTTTGGCTAATCTATCACCCCCTGTATTACGTTTTGGAATTCTGTCAATTACTTGAAATTGAAAGAGCGATACAATCTGTTCTACCATAGTTTTAGTATATGATTGGCCTACTCGATGTCTCGCAAAATGCTTGGCCACAGGAGTTTTTGGCTCCAAAGCTTCCAATGACAAAAGATGTTCACGTATACGATCCTTTATGGGTCTTATAGTTCTTCCTGTATATTGGCAGCCACACATTTTGCAAGAAATCAAGTAGACCACATAATCAGACTGACAAGTAAAATGTCTATAAATTCGGAATTCATATTTGGTAATGTGTGACACAAAAAATTCCCCTGGTTTTACATATTGGCAAGACTTACAAGGTCTAACTCCACATTTAAAAGTCCCAGTCCTAGATCTAAGCCAGCTTTCTGTCCTAGTTGTAGATTGTGTATTCAATTCTGAAAAATTCCTATTTACATATTGGCCTAACATCTTGGCTCTTCTTGAAACAAATTTAACACCATTGGTCAAAATATTAGTTAATGTGGGTTCTTTTTCCAAAATCGGTAAGTATCTTTTGAGAATTCTGCATATTTTATTATATTGTTGACTATACTGTGTAGAGAACACAATAGTCTCTTCAGAGTCCTTAGTTCTAGACCTGTGCTTGTATTTATCCTGAAGTAAGTAATTCCTATCCATTGATCTAACATTCTCTTGTGTAGTTAGTAAGAGGTTTTTGTTGTAACCTCTCTTTACAAGACGTGTTTTAAGGAGATCTGCATGCTTATCATAATCCTTAATATCACTACAGTTCCTACGTAGCCTCATAAATTGGCCTTTGGGAATGGCCATTTTTAAGTGTTTAGGATGGTTAGACTCCGCTCTCAAGATGGTATTGCCAGCTATCTCCTTTCTAAATGCCTCCATTGCCACTGTCTTTCCTTCTCCCTCTACTTTTATCATTAAGTCTAGAAAACTGATGTTTTCTTTACTCCAACTATAGGTAAATTTGAGATTCATACTGTTGTTATTCAATGATTTAACAAACTCATCAATTCGTGACACATCCCCCTGCCAGATTATCAACACGTCATCGATAAATCTAGTGTAGAATTTAATGTTGTCCTTAAAGGAGTTAAGGTCACCAAATATTTTAAACAACTCAAAATAGCTAAGGTATATGTTCACATATGAGGGGGCGAATTTCGCCCCCATAGCTGTACCCCTATGCTGTAAATACATCTTGCCTTCAAAAACAAAATAATTGTGGGTTAATAAATAGCTTATAACTTATAAAGACCAAATAACTTATAAAGACAATATCAAAATTTGTGTAAAACTTTAATGTCTCTTCCAAGGCTAATAAACCTTGACTATGTGGGATACATAAAAATCCCTCTAAGCCACCAGGCAGACCCATCATTTCCACAATTGGAATGCTAGGTGAAAAACTAGGAGCATGGGTAGATGAATTTTTGCAGCCCATTGTAACTAACATGCCAGGCTATTTACGTGATACAAAACAATTACTTAGAAAACTTGAGGGCTTAAAACTAGATGATACATGTCTCTTTCTCACTATAGACGTAGTTTCACTATATTCTTGTATCCCACACAGTCAAGGTTTATTAGCCTTGGAAGAGACATTAAAGTTTTACACAAATTTTGATATTGTCTTTATAAGTTATTTGGTTGATGTTGTTGGCTATTTATTAACCCACAATTATTTTGTTTTTGAAGGCAAGATGTATTTACATCATAGGGGTACAGCTATGGGGGCGAAATTCGCCCCCTCATATGCGAACATATACCTTATCTATTTTGAGTTGTTTAAAATATTTGGTTACATTAACTCATTTAAGGACAGCATTAAATTCTACACTAGATTTATTGATGACGTGTTGATAATCTGGCAGGGGGATGTGTCACGAATTGATGAGTTTGTTAAATCATTGAATAACAACAGTATGAATCTCAAATTTACCTATAGTTGGAGTAAAGAAAACATCAGTTTTCTAGACTTAATGATAAAAGTAGAGGGAGAAGGAAAGACAGTGGCAATGGAGGCATTTAGAAAGGAGATAGCTGGCAATACCATCTTGAGAGCGGAGTCTAACCATCCTAAAAACTTAGGCCTAGATTTGGAGTTTGGCGGTAGATGGGCTGTTAACGCTACGCGGGCTTTTTTCTGGCCGCACCATAAAATTAACTCTGGTATTGAGAGTCCAAAAAAATGCTGCGTTAGGCTCCAAAAAAGGAGCGTAGAGCATTTTTACCGCAAATGCAACTCTCGATACCAGAGTTGCTTACGGACGCGGCCAGCCTCAAAAACGTGCTCGTGCACGATTCCCCCATAGGAAACAATGGGGCTGTTTGAGCTGAAAAAAACCCTAACACCTGCAAAAAAGCAGCGTTCAGCTCCTAACGCAGCCCCATTGTTTCCTATGGGGAAACACTTCCTACGTCTGCACCTAACACTCTAACATGTACCCCGAGTCTAAACACCCCTACCCTTACACTTATTAACCCCTAATCTGCCGCCCCCGCTATCGCTGACCCCTGCATTATATTATTAACCCCTAATCTTCCGCTCCGTAAACCGCCGCAACTTACATTATCCTATACCCCTATATTATATTTATTAACCCCTAATCTGCCCCCTCAACGTCGCCGACACCTGCCTACACTTATTAACCCCTAATCTGCCGAGCGGACCTGAGCGCTACTATAATAAAGTTATTAACCCCTAATCTGCCCTCCCTAACATCGCCGACACCTAACTTCAATTATTAACCCCTAATCTGACGACCGGAGCTCATCGCTACTATAATAAATGTATTAACCCCTAAAGCTAAGTCTAACCCTAATACTAACACCCCCCTAAGTTAAATATAATTTAAATCTAACGAAATTAATTAACTCTTATTAAATAAATTATTCCTATTTAAAGCTAAATACTTACCTGTAAAATAAATCCTAATATAGCTACAATATAAATTATAATTACATTGTAGCTATTTTAGGATTAATATTTATTTTACAGGCAACTTTGTAATTATTTTAACCAGGTACAATAGCTATTAAATAGTTAAGAACTATTTAATAGTTACCTAGTTAAAATAATAACAAAATTACCTGTAAAATAAATCCTAACCTAAGTTATAATTAAACCTAACACTACCCTATCAATAAATTAATTAAATAAAATACCTACAATTACCTACAATAAAACCTAACACTACACTATCAATAAATAAATTAAATACAATTTCTACAAATAACTACAATTACATAAACTAACTAAAGTACAAAAAATAAAAAAGAACTAAGTTACAAAAAAATAAAAAAATATTTACAAACATAAGAAAAATATTACAACAATTTTAAACTAATTACACCTACTCTAAGCCCCCTAATAAAATAACAAAGACCCCCAAAATAAAAAAATTCCCTACCCTATTCTAAATTAATAAATTTAAAAGCTCTTTTACCTTACCAGCCCTGAACAGGGCCCTTTGCGGGGCATGCCCCAAGAAAATCAGCTCTTTTGCCTGTAAAAAAACCCATACAATACCCCCCCCCCCAACATTACAATCCACCACCCACATACCCCTAATCTAACCCAAACCCCCCTTAAATAAACCTAACACTAAGCCCCTGAAGATATTCCTACCTTGTCTTCACCTCACCGGGTATCACCGATCGGTCCTGGCTCCGATATCTTCATCCAACCCAAGCGGGGGCTAGATATCCACTGAAGAAGTCCAGAAGAGGGTCCAAAGTCTTCCTCCTATCCGGCAAGAAGAGGACATCCGGACCGGCAAACATCTTCATCCAAGCGGCATCTTCGATCTTCTTCCATCCGGTGCGGAGCGGGTCCATGTTGAAGCAGCCGACGCGGATCCATCCTCTTCTTCCGGCGTCTCCCGACGAATGACGGTTCCTTTAAGGGACGTCATCCAAGATGGCGTCCCTCGAATTCCGATTGGCTGATGGGATTCTATCAGCCAATCGGAATTAAGGTAGGAATATTCTGATTGGCTGATGGAATCAGCCAATCAGAATCAAGTTCAATCCGATTGGCTGATTTGATCAGCCAATCAGATTGAGCTCGCATTCTATTGGCTGTTCCGATCAGCCAATAGAATGCGAGCTCAATCTGATTGGCTGATTGGATCAGCCAATCGGATTGAACTTGATTCTGATTGGCTGATTCCATCAGCCAATCAGAATATTCCTACCTTAATTCCGATTGGCTGATCGAATCCTATCAGCCAATCGGAATTCGAGGGATGCCATCTTGGATGACGTCCCTTAAAGGAACCGTCATTCGTCGGGAGACGCCGGAAGAAGAGGATGGATCCGCGTCATCCAAGATGGCATCCCTCGAATTCCGATTGGCTGATAGGATTTGATCAGCCAATCAGATTGAGCTCGCATTCTATTGGCTGTTCCGATCAGCCAATAGAATGCGAGCTCAATCTGATTGGCTGATTGGATCAGCCAATCGGATTGAACTTGATTCTGATTGGCTGATTCCATCAGCCAATCAGAATATTCCTACCTTAATTCCGATTGGCTGATCGAATCCTATCAGCCAATCGGAATTCGAGGGATGCCATCTTGGATGACGTCCCTTAAAGGAACCGTCATTCGTCGGGAGACGCCGGAAGAAGAGGATGGATCCGCGTCGGCTGCTTCAACATGGACCCGCTCCGCACCGGATGGAAGAAGATCGAAGATGCCGCTTGGATGAAGATGTTTGCCGGTCCGAATGTCCTCTTCTTGCCGGATAGGAGGAAGACTTTGGACCCTCTTCTGGACTTCTTCAGTGGATGTCTAGCCCCCGCTTGGGTTGGATGAAGATATCGGAGCCAGGACCGATCGGTGATACCCGGTGAGGTGAAGACAAGGTAGGAAGATCTTCAGGGGCTTAGTGTTAGGTTTATTTAAGGGGGGTTTGGGTTAGATTAGGGGTATGTGGGTGGTGGGTTGTAATGTTGGGGGGGGGGTATTGTATGTTTTTTTTTACAGGCAAAAGAGCTGATTTTCTTGGGGCATGCCCCGCAAAGGGCCTTGTTCAGGGCTGGTAAGGTAAAAGAGCTTTTAAATTTATTAATTTAGAATAGGGTAGGGCATTTTTTTATTTTGGGGGTCTTTGTTATTTTATTAGGGGGCTTAGAGTATGTGTAATTAGTTTAAAATTGTTGTAATATTTTTCTTATGTTTGTAAATATTTTTTTATTTTTTGTAACTTAGTTCTTTTTTTATTTTTTGTACTTTAGTTAGTTTATGTAATTGTAGTTATTTGTAGAAATTGTATTTAATTTATTTATTGATAGTGTAGTGTTAGGTTTTATTGTAGGTAATTGTAGGTATTTTATTTAATTAATTTATTGATAGGGTAGTGTTAGGTTTAATTATAACTTTGGTTAGGATTTATTTTACAGGTAATTTTGTTATTATTTTAACTAGGTAACTATTAAATAGTTCTTAACTATTTAATAGCTATTGTACCTGGTTAAAATAATTACAAAGTTGCCTGTAAAATAAATATTAATCCTAAAATAGCTACAATGTAATTATAATTTATATTGTAGCTATATTAGGATTTATTTTACAGGTAAGTATTTATCTTTAAATAGGAATAATTTATTTAATAAGAGTTAATTAATTTCGTTAGATTTAAATTATATTTAACTTAGGGGGGTGTTAGTGTTAGGGTTAGACTTAGCTTTAGGGGTTAATACATTTATTAGAATAGCGGCGAGATTCGGTCGTCAGATTAGGGGTTAATAATTGAAGTTAGGTGTGACAAAACCAATCTCGCCACTGTACATTGGAGGGCCTGTTATGGAACATTCTTTGGGCTGGAGGTACATGGGCTTAAGGATACCCAGAGACTGCATGGAAATATGGAATGTTATATGCTGGACACCCCATGTACTTTCATAACTCTGTCTTATGTCTATGTCACCCTGTATCCATAAATACAGGATGGGTACAGGGTGTGAGTGCCCCTTGTGGGAGCAATTGTGACTCTATAAGCCAAGTGGGCATAAAAGACTTTATAGCTAATAAGAACTGTTCCTATATTCAGTAATAAGATGTATTCTATGTATGTTTCAGATCTGATTGTGTCTCAGGAGTCTGTCTGGGTAAACTGATTGTGTCCTTGTGTGATTATGTTAACTAGACTGCCCAACATCAGATTGTCTGAGTAAACGTTCTTCCCTAGTTAATTAACTTAATATGTTAATCTGTTTTACCTGTGAATAGACAATTGTTAGAGGTTTGATGCATTGTTCATATGTTTGCTTTACTGTTAAACCAATGCCCTTTGTAACCTGAAGCCAGGGTGTATAAATCTGTGTGCTGCCTTCAAATAAAGTAGTCATTCTGTTTTAAACCTGAAATGTGGAGCTTGGTCTCATGTTTGCAGGGAAACTGATCAAGGTTGTGAAGTGCTGATTCTGTATGCAGGACATTGAGCCCTGGTACTAACCCTTGGTACACTGTTGGTACCGTAACATTGGTGGCAGCGACGGAATGAACCTTATCGCCCAGAAGAGCAACTACACAAGCCAGTAACCTCAGGAAGAGGGTTATTATTACAATACTGACTAAGATGGAAAAGAGAAAAGTAAATTTTGCAGCTTTTAAAAACTTCCTGGAAACAGAAGGAGAGATTGATGGGTACCTTGCGGATTTTGAGAGGCAATGTGCACTACACAAGGTACCCGCAGGGGACTGGGTCACGATATTATCTGGAAAATTATCCGGCCGGGCCAGAGAGGCTTTTCGGGCCATTCCAGATGAGGAAGTCAGGGATTATAATACTGTAAAAGAGGCTCTGCTCTCCAGGTATGCGGTTACACCGGAGGCATACCGGAGGCGGTTCAGAGACACTGTTAAATTAGCTCGAGATTCCTACCTTGAGTGGGCATGTAAGGTGCACCACACAGCAGCTCACTGGATAGCGGGGTGCCAAGCCATATCTGGGGAAGAGGTGCTGCAGCTATTCCTGTTGGAACATTGCTTCGACAAGTTACCCGCAGGAGTTTGAGAGTGGGTTCGGGACCATAAACCCTCCACCCTGCAGGAAGCGGCTCGCTTGGCAGATGAGTATACGGATGCCCGCAAACTGGACACTGCTACCACTAAGCCCCCTGCTAGAGTGGAGTACAGACCCCCAGTCACCCCAGCAGCTGCCAGTTACCAAACCCCGGCGCACCGCTATACCACACAGCCTCCGGCCACGAACTACCCTCAGAGAGCCCTGTTCAATTTGCGGTGCTACTCACAACCTATTCGGTGCTTTAGATGTAAGCAACTAGGGCACAAAAGACCAGAGTGTCCCCTAAACGCAGCGAACCAAGCACAGTCCTGGAGAAGACCCGCCGGCGGAATCCCACGTAATCCTCAGCCTGCGGCCCGCTACGTAGAGGCGCAAGAATGCTGGAGCATCCTACATGAGGCAGACCTTCTGCAAGCTGCCCACCGGAATAACCGGCAACTGGTTAAAGTGAATGGGAAGAAGGTCAGTGGTCTACGGGATACTGGTGCTACCATGACCTTGCTTCAAAAGAACTTGGTGTCTGAGAAACAGTACACTGGAGACACTGTGGCTGTGAGGGTAGCAGGGGGCGATGTGTTCAGCCTACCTGTTGCCAGGGTACATTTGGATTGGGGAGTGGGCGCTAGACCTGTGAATGTGGGGGTCAAGAAGGACTTACCTCCTGATGTTCTTCTTGGAAATGACTTGGCCCCCCTTGTTTCTGCCTATGCTCCTATGGGTCCCGCTGATGTTAACTCTGTGACTACCCATGCCCAGATCCATGCAGCAGAGACTGACCCACCTGCTGCTAAGCCCAGGACGCTGAGCTCAGTAAATCTCTATCCGCTATTGATATGTGGAGGTCCCGATACAATGCGCTGATGAAGGAGAAGAGGAGCGCAGAGGAAAAAGCACGTTTAGAACGTGAATCTCTGCTAGACAAGCTGCACCGACAGACTGCAGAAAACACCAGCTTGAGAGTGGGACATGAAACCTTAAAGACAAACTTAGCGACACTTGAGGAGAAGCTGACGCTGGCTCATAGTGAGGTGCAGCAACTCAAGGGCACCCTATGTCAGTATGAAGGGATTGTGGATACCTATAAAGAGCAGATACAGAAAACTCGTAAAGAAGCTGATGGGATTTTGAAGGACTGTTTGGCCCTGGTCTGGGCACTGAGGAATTTGAACCCTTGTTTGTATGGACAGGAATTCTCTCTCATAACGGGAATCCAGATGGATTGTCCCAGCAAACTGACATGCCTACCAGGCGCTCTGGTGGTATATGGCACAGTATATACCCTGGACAGCCGAGCATGACAAACCAGAGGGAGAGGAGTTTGATGGTCCTGGCTTGTTATGGGAGTCCTTTGCAGAGCCTGACTTTGGGAGCCCAGACTCCATTCCCCAGCGGCAGGCTGCGTTACAAGGGGTAGGGACAGTTGGTCCTGTCCCCCAGCAACACGGCTGTTTAGCCAAAGGGGAGACGATTGGTCTCCCCCTCCAGCAGCACAGCTATGTATCCAAAGGGGAGACAGTCGGTCTCCCCC
The DNA here is from genome assembly GCF_027579735.1 of Bombina bombina. NCBI lineage: Eukaryota > Metazoa > Chordata > Amphibia > Anura > Bombinatoridae > Bombina > Bombina bombina. The sequence continues at coordinate 136,330,776 of NC_069506.1, forward strand.
TCCAGCAACCAGGCTCCCACCAGGCTACTTCCATGGTAGTGCTGGCACCCGGGCAGAGTACAGCTGGTCTCTGCCCACCTCGCAACCCACCAATTCAGCGTACCAGTCCCCCACACAGCTGTGGTGAGGCACCTGGACATGGACAAGTTTTCCCCGTACTCAGGTGTAGTAACCATTTATTGTGGGTGGGCTGTACTACTAATTGTGTTTTATGGGTGGGTTGCTGGACTAACCAGGGCACTGACCGGCAGGAGGTCAGATACCCTGTTAGTCTGTTTGGAAAAGGGGAGAGATGTGACAAAACCAATCTCGCCACTGTACATTGGAGGGCCTGTTATGGAACATTCTTTGGGCTGGAGGTACATGGGCTTAAGGATACCCAGAGACTGCATGGAAATATGGAATGTTATATGCTGGACACCCCATGTACTTTCATAACTCTGTCTTATGTCTATGTCACCCTGTATCCATAAATACAGGATGGGTACAGGGTGTGAGTGCCCTTGTGGGAGCAATTGTGACTCTATAAGCCAAGTGGGCATAAAAGACTTTATAGCTAATAAGAACTGTTCCTATATTCAGTAATAAGATGTATTCTATGTATGTTTCAGATCTGATTGTGTCTCAGGAGTCTGTCTGGGTAAACTGATTGTGTCCTTGTGTGATTATGTTAACTAGACTGCCCAACATCAGATTGTCTGAGTAAACGTTCTTCCCTAGTTAATTAACTTAATATGTTAATCTGTTTTACCTGTGAATAGACAATTGTTAGAGGTTTGATGCATTGTTCATATGTTTGCTTTACTGTTAAACCAATGCCCTTTGTAACCTGAAGCCAGGGTGTATAAATCTGTGTGCTGCCTTCAAATAAAGTAGTCATTCTGTTTTAAACCTGAAATGTGGAGCTTGGTCTCATGTTTGCAGGGAAACTGATCAAGGTTGTGAAGTGCTGATTCTGTATGCAGGACATTGAGCCCTGGTACTAACCCTTGGTACACTGTTGGTACCGTAACATTAGGTGTCGGCGATGTTAGGGAGGGCAGATTAGGGGTTAATACTATTTATGATAGGGTTAGTGAGGCGGATTAGGGGTTAATAACTTTATTATAGTAGCGCTCAGGTCCGCTCGGCAGATTAGGGGTTAATAAGTGTAGGCAGGTGTCGGCGATGTTGAGGGGGGCAGATTAGGGGTTAATAAATATAATATAGGGGTCGGCGGTGTTAGGGGCAGCAGATTAGGGGTACATAAGGATAACGTAGGTGGCGGCGCTTTGCGGTCGGCAGATTAGGGGTTAATTATTGTAAGTAGCTGGCGGCGACGTTGTGGGGGGCAGGTTAGGGGTTAATAAATATAATACAGGGGTCGGCGGGGTTAGGGGCAGCAGATTAGGGGTACATAAGTATAACGTAGGTGGCGGTCGGCAGATTAGGGGTTAAAAAAATTGAATCGAGTTGCGGCGATGTGGGGGGACCTCAGTTTAGGGGTACATAGGTAGTTTATGGGTGTTAGTGTACTTTAGGGTACAGTAGTTAAGAGCTTTATGAACCGGCGTTAGCCCATAAAGCTCTTAACTCCTGCTTTTTTCCTGCTGCTGGAGTTTTGTCGTTAGAGCTCTAACGCTCACTTCAGAAACGACTCTAAATACCGGAGTTAGAAAGATCCCATTGAAAAGATAGGATACGCAATTGACGTAAGGGGATCTGCGGTATGGAAAAGTCGCGGCTGAGTGACTCCAAATACCGGCGGTAGCCTAAAACCAGCGTTAGGAGCCTCTAACGCTGGTTTTCACGGCTAACGCCAAACTCTAAATCTAGGCCTTAGAAATGGCCATTCCCAAAGGCCAATTTATGAGGCTACGTAGGAACTGTAGTGATATTAAGGATTATGATAAGCATGCAGATCTCCTTAAAACACGTCTTGTAAAGAGAGGTTACAACAAAAACCTCTTACTAACTACACAAGAGAATGTTAGATCAATGGATAGGAATTACTTACTTCAGGATAAATACAAGCACAGGTCTAGAACTAAGGACTCTGAAGAGACTATTGTGTTCTCTACACAGTATAGTCAACAATATAATAAAATATGCAGAATTGTCAAAAGATACCTACCGATTTTGGAGAAAGAACCCACATTAACTAATATTTCGACCAATGGTGTTAAATTTGTTTCAAGAAGGGCCAAGACGTTAGGCCAATATGTAAATAGGAATTTTTCAGAATTGAATACACAATCTACAACTAGGACAGAAAGCTGGCTTAGATCTAGGACTGGGACTTTTAAATGTGGAGTTAGACCTTGTAAGTCTTGCCAATATGTAAAACCAGGGGAATTTTTTGTGTCACACATTACCAAATGTGAATTCCGAATTTATAGACATTTTACTTGTCAGTCTGATTATGTGGTCTACTTGATTTCTTGCAAAATTTGAACATCTTTTGTCATTGGAAGCTTTGGAGCCAAAAACTCCTGTGGCCAAGCATTTTGTGAGACATCGAGTAGGCCAATCATATACTAAAACTATGGTAGAACAGATTTTATCGCTCTTTCAATTTCAAGTAATTGACAGAATTCCAAAACGTAATACAGGGGGTGATAGATTAGCCAAACTAAATAAAAAAGAAGCCTTTTGGATCTTTAAACTAGAAACAGGTTGTCCAAAGGGAATGAATAAAATTTGGGATCTTAAACTGTATACTGGCATGTAGACTTAATCCTAGTAATGATGAATCACCAATTGTTGAGGGCCACTATTACTTACCCCTATCTTTAAACCTAAGTTGTATTAGTATTGGAATGGGTATTAAAGCTTTTCACTATTTTTTCTTTCTTTTTATTTTCATATATTGATTATTCTTAAGTCGATACTCCTCCTGAAATAGTCTCTACTGTATATTAATGAGAAGATATAGAAAGGCCTTCTTTTCTTATAACAACATATTGAGGGATAATATAATTTACGGAATACATATTAAGATACCATTAAAACAATAACAAGGACTGTCTTGGTTATAACTGCATTGATGCCTGTCACTCTGTTCTAATGTGGTAAAAAATAGCGTAATATGTAGCGTAAAAAATAGTGTAAATAATATTGTATAAAAATCTCTGTCACTCTGTTCCAAATGTGCTAAAAAACAGCGTAAAATAGAGTGTACTAAGATATTGCTATACATATATTCTCTCGAGTAAACACATGCATATATAACTGGAGTAGCTTACCCTAGCAATTGAAATGTGTAAACATTTCTCCTTATTAGGAATTTAGAATTGTATATAAATGTTTTTATTTTTCATTTCTAATTACCTATGTTCTTATTTGAGTATGAAAATATGTCTCTTTGTACGGTATTAATATAGCCCCTTTGACCCTTAAGTTAAATGGTGCATCTATCGACTAATAACTATCACACATTACTGTGAATATTAAAATGTGTCTAGGCATCTAAGGGGTTAAATTAACTTTACCGGTATAAAGGGCAGTACAGGGAATCAGCTGCTATCCCTGATGAAGTGCTTTTTGTAGCAGGAAACGCGTCGGAGAGCAGCCTCTCCTGTGTGCTTGGGTGTTTATACTATAATGTGTGCTTTATATTTTTAAACTGTATCCAATAAATTTGTTGTTTTAACTTTCCATCTATAGTGCAGCCTGCAATCCTTTCCATCAAATTGGTTCTTTTTATCTGGTAAGTGGTTATGCCCTTTGGACTATGCAATGCCCCGACTGTCTTTCAGGCTCTGGTGAATTATATCATTCTGAGACCTTCTCAACAAATATGTGCTAGTTTATTTGGATGATATCTTGATCTTCTCATGTGAAACAAGTCCTTTCTAGTTTACACAATAACCACCTTTATGCTGAATTGTCCAAATGTGAGTTTGAAAGACAAGAGATCTAATTTTTGGGCGATGTCATGGCTCTCTCTGAATGTAGACATTTACTGGAGGGTACCATTTTACCTGTGGTTACTCTTACTGACCATAACAACTTGACATACCTTGAAACTGCTAAATGACAAAATGCACAACAGGCCCACTGGGCAATGTTTATCTCCTGCTTTAACTACATTGTGTCTTACATTCCTGGATCTAAGAACACTAAAGCTGATGCCTTATCTAGGCAGTTCACTCCAGATATCTGAAGCCCCTCTATCTATTATTCCAGCATTTGGATTTGGATTCTGGACTCTGCCTTTTTCTCTGTCTCTTGGTACTTCATTGGATCTGCTGTTTTCTTTGATCTTGGAACTGGACTTTGACTACACTTTGCTTTTACCCCTTGTACCTTGCTGGGTTGTTTGCCTTACTGTTGCTGAATGATGTCATCCAAGATGGCGTCCCTTCAATTCCGATTGGCTGATAGAATCAGCCAATCTGAATTAAGGTAGAAAAAATCCTATTGGCTGATCCAAACAGCCAAAAGGATTGAGTTGGCATTCTATTGGCTGATTGGAACAGCCAATAGAATGCAAGCTCAATCCTATTGGCTGATTGCATCAGCCAATAGGATTTTTTCTACCTTTATTCCGATTGGCTAATAGAATTCTATCAGCCAATCGGAATTGAAGGGACTCCATCTTGGATGATGTCATTTAAAGGAACCTTCATTCTTCAGTTGGACGTCGTTTGAAGAGGATGCTCCACGTCGAATGTCTTGAAGATGGAGAAAAAGTTAGGAAACACAATTTTTTCAACTTAAACCCCCCAAAACAGCCTATAGTTTATTTTATAGGTAAGTATTTAGTTTTAAATAGGAATAATTTAGTTAATGAAAGTAATTTTATTTAGATTTATTTAAATTATATTTAAGTTAGGGGGTTGTTAGGGTTATACTTAGATTTAGGGTTTAATACATTTAATATAGTGGCGGTGACGTTGGGGGTGGCAGATTAGGGGTTAATAAATGTAGGTAGTTGTCAGTGACGTTAGGGACGGCAGATTAGGGGATAATAAAATTTAACTAGTGTTTGCGAGGCAGGAGTGCGGCGGTTTAGGGGTTAATATATTTATTAAAGTTGCGGCAATGTCCGGTTTGGCAGATTAGGGGTTAAAAATTTTATTTAACTGTTTGCGATGTGGGGGGGGGGGGGGGCTCTGTTTAGGGGTTAATAGGTAGTTTATGGGTGTTAGTGTACTTTTTAGCACTTTAGTTATGAGTTTTATACTACGGCGTTAGCCCATAAAACTCTTAAATACTGACTTTCAAATGCGGTATCAGTCTTGACAGGAGAGGGTGTACCGCTCACTTTTAGTAAGACTCGTAATACCGGCGTTAGGAAAATCCCATTGAAAATATAGGATACGCAATTGACGTAAGTGGATTTGCGGTATGTTCGAGTCACGCCAAAAAAGTGAGCGGTACACCTGTACCTGCAAGACTCGTAATACCAGCGGGCGTTAAAAAGCAGCGTTGGGACCGCTCAATGCTGCTTTTTAACCCTAACTCAAGACTCGTAATCTAGGTGTATGTTATTTACCTGTTAGTGCTTCATGCTTTTAAGGGCTAATGTTGAGTAGTAAATGCAAAATATTGGTCTCTGTATCTTTAATAAACGCTAGATAATACCTACAATACAGCTAAGATAATCAGAATTTTGCCATTATTTCTTTTTTAACCCCTTAATGACTGACATACCCTGTGCATCCATGGTCATTAAGGGTTTAAATAGTGCCGACAGTTGCTGTGAGGAGGTTTAGGGTGTGTGAAATGCAGGATGCATTAACAGATAAACAGAACAATGATACTCTTCTAAAAACTTTACTGATTAGTAGTTTAAATTGAAGAACACAGAAACAGCAAGTTTGAACATAGGCCCAATGCAGAACACTAAAGTCCAATACAAAGTTCAGAAAACATAAGTAGGTTGCAGTAACAAAGTCCAATGAACACTGGTTCTTAAATTGTGCAGTAAGGGTGAGGCTGTCACAGAATACCTGGTAGAGACAGCAGGCACAGCTGGTTTGAAGAAGGCTGTCTCTGGTATAGTAGACACAGGGTTCTCAGTAGGCACAGGATACCCAGCCGGTAATGTTGGTGAGACTGTCACAGGATACCAGATAGATATCCACAGACACAGGTATCAAGCAAGAATGTTTGGATTTCAAGAACCAGGTGAGCATACTCAGGTATCCGGTAAGTATGTTTGGTCTCTTAAGAAAGGTGAGTATACATAGGTACAAGGAAAGTATGCTTGGTCTCAGAAGCAAGGTGAACATACACAGATATCAGTTAAAGGGACATTAAACCCAATTTTTTTTTTCGTTATTCCGATAGAGAATACAATTTTAAACAACATTTCAATTTACTTCTATAATTCAATTTGCTTAATTCTTTAGATATCCTTTGTTTAAAAATTAGCAATGCACATGGATGAGCCAATCACACGAAGCATCTATGTGCAGCCACAAAACAGCATCTGAGCCTATCTAGATAAGCTTTTCAGCAAAGAAAATCAAGAGAATAAAGCAAATTAGATAATAGAAGTAAATTAGAAAGTTGTTTAAAATTGCATATGCTTTCTAAATCATGAAAGAAAAAAATGTGGGTTTTATTGTCCCGTTAAGTATGCTTGGTCTCTCAAGCAAGGAGAGCATATGCAGGTGCAAGATAAGTATGCTTGGTGTCTGGAGCAAGGTGAGCATACGCAGGTAGAAGGTAAAAATGCTTGGTCTCTGGAACAAGGAACAAGATAAGTAAGGGAAAAAATCAGCCCAGAGTGATGGCACCGGAAATGTATTTATTTAAGTGGATTGAATAATGAATTCGTTTATTTATTTATTTATTTCGATGGCTTTTATGATGCCTTATGATAAGGAAAGGGGTTGTCAAGAAGTTGCATATGAAACAAAGACAACTTTTAAGTTTATGAATCTACATTAGTTTAAAAAAAACTTTCAAAAGATAGTGCTGCTTAGTGTGTGATCCTTTAGGGCCAATTTATAAAGTGCCGTGCAGACATGATTCGTTGTAGCAAATCATGTCTGCCTGGCGTCGCTAGATTCCGACAGCATATGCGGTCGGCATTTAACATTGCATAAGCATTTCTTGTGAAATGCTTGTGCAATGCCACCCCCTGCACATTTGCGGCCAATCCGCTGCTAGCAGGGGGTGTCAATCAACCTGATCGTATTGCATGATTGCAGTCCGCCACCTAAAAGGTGGCAGAGAAGTTAAGGTGCAGCAGTCTTACGACCGCTGCTTCTTAACTTAGGTTTCAGGCAGACCTGAATCCTCATGCGTAGAAAGCAGCATCCGCTGCTTAATAAATCTCCCCCTTTGTATCAGTTTAGGTACTGTCTACAACTGATTGATTTGTTTTTTTCCCTATAAGTCTTTCCCTGGTGTTTAGATCTGGCCGTATTACAATAATGTAGCATTTAGGAATAAATATACAACCCATCAAGCCTGCACTGGAAGCCAAGATGGCAAATATTTCAGCAGCCACCATGTATTTGCCTTTAGTGCTCAGATAGGCTGGGATAAAAGACAGCCATACAATGCAAAATACCAACATACTGAAAGTTATATGTGTTGCTTCATTAAAACTATCTGGTAATTTTCTTGCTAGAAAAGCCACTATAAAGCTTAAAGCAGCTAAAAGTCCAATATAACCTACTACAAAGTAGAATGCTGTGACTGACCCCTCATTACATTGTAATATCATTTTATCAGATTGCTCATGGGTGTCAAATTCCAGAAATGGTGGGGAGCAAATAAACCATAAGAGACAAATGAGCGCTTCTCCCATTGAAGACAAACACACAAGATAGCTGGATACTTGGGACCCTAACCATTTTGTTGCTCTGCTTCCAGGCTTTGTGGCTTTGAAAGCAATAACAACAGTTGTCGTTTTAGCCAATACTGAAGAAACAGCAACTGCAAAAATGATTCCAAAGGCAGCTTGTCGAAAAAAGCAGGTGAGTGCCACAGGGCATCCAACGAATAGCAATGAACATAAAAAGCACATGGTAAGAGATACAAGTAGAGTGTAACTAAGATTTCTGTTATTAGCTTTAACTATGGCTGTGTCTCTGTGGTAGATAAAGATGACCAATACCCCTAGGGTCATAAACGCAAAGACAATGGCAATACTAGATAATGATATACCCAAGGCTTCTTCATAAGAAAGGAACTCTATGGTTCTGGAGATGCACATATTTCTCCCTGCATTGGACCACTGGTCTTCAGCACACTTCACACAGTTTTCCATATCTAACAAGAAATAATATCATTAGTATGAAAAAAAGATTGCTGCAAATTTTTTTTGTTGGTGTATAGGAAAAGACAAATGAAAATTACACACTTTTGGAGCAGAATAAATATATAAATAATAACATAGTATACTTATACATTAGTCTTTTTTGCCTGTTTCATTATGATCATAATTTAATATATACACAAATAGAAATTACACTTGTAGAGGTTAACACAGTATATACCAGCAAATAATTATTACATTACAGAAATGGAAAATAAATCAACAAATTTAAAACTGTAATTGTATTAGGAAATATTGCAGTCTAGGCACATACTCTTTTAAAAGCCTCTTATCATATCCAACCAGGGGCAAGATTACATATGCGGAGTCGCCCGCAAAAGCGTTGTTGTGATCACATATACGGCGCTGCATACAATTGCGGTGCGTATATTTCACTCGTCGGCCATTTATTTTACTTCCATAAACTAACATAAAACCGGCGTCGCAAATCGGTATCACATGTTCAGCACAAGGACATACGCGGCGAAAATGGAGAAATTTTACTCAATTTGCAGCTCGCCACACATTATCATAGGCAGGCGCAGCAAGCCTTGCGCTGAGTATATGAGCACCGTAACTCCCTAGAAGTTTTAAGAAACACCTAACGCATGTGCAACATGTACCTGTCAACCTCCACCCCCCACCGCAATAACTAAATAAAATGTATTAACCTCTAATCCGCCAATCCGCCAACCCCCACATTGCAAAGTACCTAATAAACTACCAGTTTTGCGGTAAGAGGGGTGTGTTGCTAACTTGCACGTTATTGTCACCGCTCACTTTCCTACAGCGCTGGTATTACAGGTTTTTATGAACCGGGCGTTAAAAGGCAAGAAGTGGGGGGGCGGAGCCGGCCGAGAAAGAGCATGGCCGCATAAATCTGAAGCTCCGATTCTGTCCACTGAAAGCTACAAGATAAGGGGAGAAAAACGTTATAAAATGCTAAGACTCAAAGCATATCACTAAAACTAACATCTGAGGAGAGATTGGAGAGCAGTGGGTGCCGATTAGAACTACCGGAGAGCAGGAATTAGATGAGCCGCATCAGAGGCCTGGTGCAGAGGAACGGAACCACATACGCAGCTCCTAACTGGGGTCACACCAACCTAACAGCCATCCTCTGTGCTTGAATGAAACCGGACATCAACAGGCCACGGCACCATTAAGAGCCAGAACTCGCTAACAGATCACGCAACGTGAGTGACCGTATCACTACTACGGACTGCCAGGCCTACCACACGCAGAGAAAGAGACGGTTCACAGATTCAAGTCACCCAAGACTCGGAGCGGTAACTACCTGATCCGCTGTGTGAAAGGTTAGTGTGCCGAAGGGCTTAATAGGGGGCCGGTGGAAAACGAACACTTAAACCAACACTTAAACCAAGCTGGGGCCCAGACACGAAGGGGAATACAGCAACAGAGCTACTTTTTATAAAATAAAAGGATTGGCTGATAAAGACTTTCCATCGGCTGTTGCTACATAACAACTACTATTTTCCTTCAGATCAACAGTTAAAATAAGGGGAAAACACACTTGGGCTCACAGAAAGAGCTCTCCAGAAAATCAGTTTTGACCGCCACACATTATCTAGCTATGGCAGCCAGAAAACAAAAACCAGATAAAATACAGAAACAAACCACCTCAGGCGGCGGGAAACTAAACTCCTTCTTTAAAACATTTGAGAGTGGGTCCCAGGCTATAATTGAAGCCTCACAGACAGATAGCATGGACTCTACAGATTAACCCGCAGACCCAACCCCCATCACCAGAGCAGATTTGCGCTCACTGCCCACGAAAGAGGACCTGAACTCTTTTATGACTCAAGTCAGCAAACTTATAAAGGATGGCTTGGCAGATGTTAAAAAAGACATAAACGCCCTAGGCCACAGGGTTCTCCATCTGGAAGAACAGGCAGACGAAAGTGCTAAAACTTCTGATGACATGGCCATAACCCTACAACAGCAGAACTCCACTATATTACAGCTTCAATCCCAAGTAGAAGACCTAGATAATAGGGGGAGACGACAGAATTTGAGAATCAGGGGAGTACCTGAGCAAATATTACCGCCACAGATACCGTCCTACTTACAAAATTTATTTAAGTTCCTGCTGGGACCAGAAAGAGAAGATACCATACTCTTAGACAGAGCGCATCACGCTCTCAGAGCCAGACCATCGCCATCAGCACCACCTAGGGACATAATCCTTTGCTGCCACAAATTTACAGACAAAGAAGCTATCCTAATGGCAGCAAGAAAGAAATCCCCCATTAGGTTTGGCGAAGACTCCCTCCAGATTTTTGCAGACCTCAGTCCCCTCACCCTTGCAAAAAGGAAAGAGGCAAGATATTTGACTTTACATCTGACAGACCTGGATATCCCATACAGATGGGGTTTCCCATTCTCCATCAGAGTCGTCAAAAATGATAAGACTTTTATATATAAAGACCCAGAAGACCTGGTATCATTCTGTCTACAACTAGGCATCCCACAACCCTCTCTGCCTTCTATTAAAGATTTAATGGTAGACAAACCGACACAAAGGAAGCTCCCAAACAACAACCAACAATCCGAATGGTCTACTATGCCCAAAAAGAAAAGAAACACTACCCCAACCTCATCACAGGCTAGAGACACAGACATTGAACCACCTTGAAGAAGATTGCATGGCACAATTTTGGGACATTAAATTACCAGAGACTGCAACGGGCTATAGACCCGAATCTCTTGCCGAATTAGACTGCATCATGGACACAGTCAATGCTGAACCCCCTTAGAGGGCCCTCTTGTTTAGAGTCCCCCTACCTCTCTCCACTCCTCCCTCTTTTATACTATCTTAATCTCCCCCTCCCTATCTTGATACATTAACCACTCAAGTAACTGTACATGTGGACAGGCATGTATGCTGCCTCACACCCCCGCCAGTAACTAGATTCTATTCCTTGCTTACTCTATTATCCGCTGGGAATACACGTTTCTCTTCTCCCCTCCCTTCCCTTCCTAAGACTCACCTCTAGAAGGATGCGAAAGCATCATACAGTTTATTATTTGAAAAGTTATTGTTGTACGTTTATTGCTTTTTTGTTATGTTTATACCTGTTATTTATCTATTGCAGCTCAGAAACCAATGCTCCTTTTATTACTCTAGCAGCCACCAACCCTGGAAGGCAGAAACCGGACTACCCTACTAACGCTCTTTACTTAGCATGCTCCCTCCCTTTAGACAGGAAATTCCAACTCCGACCATCGACTGGACTAAGGAGGGTAAGACTACAGCAAATTCTAACTAAACACACATACAAATGGCTACCCCCGTAATAAATATAATATCACAGAACACAAAGGGTCTTAATTCACCCACAAAGAGAGCGATAGCCTTACGAAGTTTAGCTAGCCAAAAAAATTCAATTGTTTTCTTACAGGAAACACACTTTGTTAGAGATAAGGAACCCAAATTTTGTTCGAAAGATTACACACTGGGGTACTATAGCTCAGGAGTAGTTAAAAAAAATGGTGTATGCACACTATTGCACAAGAACCTCCAATTCCAACTCCAGAGAAAGGTGACAGACACAGAAGGCAGAATACTCATTCTAATAGGTCTCCTGTTTCATAGACCGGTGACTTTAGTCAACGTATATGCCCCCAACAGCAGAAGAGCCCAATTCTTCCAATCCCTACAAAACCTAATCACTGAACACAAAATAGGTACACTTATACTAGGGGGAGACCTTAATGTCACACTAGACCCTTCCCTGGACGCTTCCTCTAAATAACGCCCAAACAAGACCCCCTAACTCTGTATTTAAATGCCTCGCATATTTAGGCCTACTAGACACATGGAGGATAAGGCACCCAACCCAACGAAATTACACCTTCTACTCATACCCCTGGGCAGCATATACCAGAATAGACTATATCCTGTTAGATAGAAATCATTTCTCCTTGCTGCGGGATTCAGATATCCAACCGACCTCTTGGTCGGACCATTCACAGGTGTGTACACAATTACAATGGCCAAACCACCCCATAACACCATTTATCTGGAGAATGGATGAATCTCTGTTACACCAACCACACACCACCGATGAGATAGCGAAATCCATAAAAGAATACTTCCTATTAAATACATCATCAAATATTTCACCACACACAGTGTGGGAGGCCCATAAAGCGGTGATCAGAGGGGAGTGCATTAAACATACAGCCCACAAAAAGAAGACTTATAATCAAACAATGGACAGACTGACCACACAACTAAACCACTTGGAACTGACACATAAAAACTCACAAACAGACAACACCCTCCTCCTACAAATAACTGAGACTAGACAAGAACTTAATAAGATTTTAACGAAGGAAGCACAGAGAAGGGCAATTATGCTTAGAAAACTCTATTTCTTCGAAGGCAATAGAGCCGGCTCGCTGTTAGCCAGAGCGTTAAAAGCCCAAGCATTAAAATCACAAATACATAAATTAACCACCCCAGAAAACACAGACATCATAGATTGTGAGGGAATTGCTAATCACTTTAGGGATTACTATTCCAGACTATATAATTTAGAACGGAATGAAACACCCGAACACCAAGAGGGTTTGCGGAATTACATAAAAGAAGCCAACCTTCCCAAGTTACAGCCAGATCAGCGGGCAACATTAGACAACCCCATCAGCCTATCAGAGATTCTTATAGCTATAAAAGACCTGCCATCAGGCAAAAGCCCAGGCCCAGATGGTTTCACTAATGCCTATTATAAATCATTTAAGGAAATTCTGGCCCCACACTTACTTAAGCTTTTCCACACACTGGAGGAAGAGGGTTCTCTCACCCAAGAGATGCTGACAGCCCATATCTCGGTCATACCCAAACCCCAAAAAAACCTCTCCGACCCTAGCAGTTACAGACCAATATCCTTACTGAATACGGACATTAAAATCCTGGGAAAAATCTTGGCCAAAAGAATCAACTCCGTATTACAGACCCTAGTTCACACTGATCAGGTGGGATTTGTCCCAGGGAGGGAGGCACGGGATAACACCATTAGAGCGATAACCCTCATTTCCTACGTTAAACATAACAAAATACCAGCTGCCCTCCTGACTACCGACGCGGAGAAGGCGTTCGACCGGATAAGTTGGGGGTTCTTAAGAGAAACTTTAAAAGCAATGGGGTTCGGCCCACCCACAATCACACGCATTTTTAGCCTCTATATGAATCCCACAGCAAAGGTCAAGGCAAATGGGATGTTATCTAATCACTTTAGAATACAGAATGGTACACGACAGGGATGCCCATTGTCACCAATACTCTTTATCCTCACTATGGAAGTCTTCGCGGCTCACATTAGACAAAATCAAAAGGTGAAAGGTATTGAGATAGGCCCACATGACTTTAAGATAGCATTATATGCAGACGACGTTTTATTTACAGTCACAGATCCACTTCACACCATACCCATAATTTTAGACGAGATAAACACTTTCGGCCAGTTCTCGAATTTCTCAGTAAACACCCAGAAATCGGAAATTCTAAATATCTCTATGACACCATCAGACTTCCGAACACTATCGAACATATGCCCAATGATACCCAGAAACAAATCAATCAAATACCTAGGAATTTATCTAACCCCTACCCTCCCACTGTTATTTACTGAGAACTACACTAAACTTCTAAATGCAACAAGACATGACCTACACACCTGGGCCCTAAAACCCATCTCTTGGTGGGGACGTACCCAATGCATCAAAATGACCACACTGCCTAGAATCTTATATATTCTCCAAGCAGCCCCCATACCCCTCCCGAAGTGGTTCCTTTCCCAACTTCAAAGGCAGATCAATTCATTCATCTGGGGGAAAACTCACTGGCGATACATAAACATGTGTTTGACACTTGGGAAACTATCAAGATCCAGCGACCACACATCACGGGAACCCGCTCACCCCTTTTTCCCATTCCTATGATAGGTGGTTTAGACAGCGGTCTCCAGAGGTTGGGGGAGTGGGGGTATACATTGCCACTAAAAGAGTTTACACGAGCAGGGAAACTGGCAGATAGAGAGGACCTGAAACTAGTAGCAGGCGGGAGATATTCCACCTGGTTGAAACACTCTCAACTGGCCCATTTTATACACACATCCCCGTTTCAAGCAGACTACCTTAGGGTGTTAGGGTGTTGACACCATTCGAAAACTTATGCACAAGTAAGGATACACTACGACACACACTATCCCTCTCTAGACGGCTCCTTCAGTCAGAACACACACACACACTCCCCACATATACAACGAGGTGGCAGGAAGAGCTGGGTATAGTTCTAACAGGAGAGGACTGGTCCAGGATTTTTCGTAATACAAGGAGGTCTTCGGGATCCCCTCAATTCCTTGAACTAAATTTCAAGGTTATGATGAGGTGGTACCTGACTCCCTCTCGAATCCACTCAATTTACCCAGGAGCAAACAGTAATTGTTGGAGGGGATGTACATCAAAAGGACATTACCTTCACATGTGGTGGGAGTGCGAGAGGATTAAGCCTTTTTGGCATAAGATTGAATCCTTTTATCGACAGCTATTGACGGACGAGTTTACACTGACCCCAAGCACGGCCCTACTTAATGACCTCCCTCCATTCCCCTGCCAACTAAGGCTTAGACTATTACAAATGGGAATTAACGGTGCCAAAATCCTTATAGCTCGGCACTGGAAAACACAACACACACCAACACATGAGGAATGGGTTAATAGAGTTACAGATATCCTGACACTGGAAGAATATGTTTATTTTAAGAAGAAGAAACTGAACCTTTTCGCTGACATCAAATTTTTATGGGAGGACCTGTTAACTAGACAAAAGACTGACCCTCCCACCATGACGTAGAATCTACCTTTCCCCAACGCCCACTTCCATAATCTCCCTCATACCCTATTTAGTCTGTTCTACAATGGCTGGCTTGCTGTAGTAGATCCCTTTGTTGCTACCTCGTCAACGGAGATGGCACTGACGCATTAGTTAAGGTTTCTTGCCTCAGGGTATGGTGTTCTGCAATAGAACTTATTATTTCTTTTCTATCTACTTTCAAAAGTTCCTTTCCTTTTTCCTTTTTTCTCTTCTCTCTCTTTCTTTCTCTCTCCTCTTTCTGCTCTCTTCTTTATTTCCTCTCATTAGACACATGTGAAGAAGTCATCTACTTGCAGTAGATAAGAGACATAGAGATATCACATACTCTGTATAAGTAAAGTTTTCATATTTGTCTTTGTTTTTATCATGATTGTAACTTTTGCTGAAGATGACAATAAAGCCTTTAAAAAAAAAAAAAAAAAAAAAAAAAAAGGCAAGAAGTGAGCGTAGAGCAAAATTGAGCTCCATACCGCACTCCAATACCAGCGCTGCTTAAGTCAGCGGTGAGCTGGTTGTACGTGCTCCTGCATGATTTTCCCATAGACATCAATGGGGAGAGCCGGCTGAGAAAAAGTCTAACACCTGCAAAAAAGCAGCGTAAAGCTCAGTAACGCAGCGCCATTGACTCCTATGGGGAAACTAAAATTATGTTTCCACCTAACACCCTAACATGAACCCTGAGTCTAAACACCCCTAATCTTACACTTATTAACCCCTAATCTGCCGTCCCCAACATCGCCGACACCTACATTATACTTATTAACCACTAATCTGCCGCTCCGGACATCACCGCCACTATAATAAACATATTAACACCTAAACCGCCGCACTCCCGCATCACAAACATTAGTTAAATATTATTAACCCCTAATCTGTCGCCCCCAACGTCGCCGCCACTATACTATATTTATTAACCCCTTAACCTAAGCCTAACCCTAACACCCCCTAACTTAAATATAATTAAAATAAATCTAAATAAAACCTACTATTAATAACTAAATAATTTCTATTTAAAACTAAATACCTTTAAAATAAACCCTAAGCTAGCTACAATATACTTAATTGTTGCATTGTAGCTATCTTAGGGTTTATTTTTGTTTTACAGGCAAGTTTGTATTTATTTTAACTAGGTAGAATAGTTACTAAATAGTTATTAACTATTTAATAACTACCTAGCTAAAATAAATATAAATTTACCTGTAAAATAAAACCTAACCTAAGTTACACTAACACTTAACACTACACCTAACACTACACTACAATTAAATGAATTAAAAGGGCATTTAGCTCTTTTGCATTGCACTTAAAAGGGCATTTAGCTCTTTTTCAAAGCCCAAACCGTAATCTAAAAAAAAAAACACTCAAAAAAATGAAAAAATAATCTAACACTATCCCCAGAAGATCTACTCATGGTTTCTGAAGTCCGGACATCCAGGCGTCGAGGTCTTCATCCAGCCGGCTAGGTCTTCATTCATCCCAGGAGTGTCCTCTTCATATGGTTGCCGCTGTACACTGAAGTTGAATGTAAGGTAGCCGTTTCAAAATGTCATCTCTTGCATTCCTTTTGGCTGATTTGATTCTTCAAATTCAAAACAGCCAATAGGATGAGAGCTACTAAAATCCTATTGGTTGTTCAAATCAGCCAATAGGATTTCAGTAGATCTCATCCTATTGGCTGCTTTGAACAGCCAACAGGATTTCAGAAGCTCTCATCCTATTGGCTGATTTGAATTTGAAGAATCAAATCAGCCAATAGGAATGCAAGGGGCACCATTTTGAAACGACTACCTTGCATTCAACTTTAGTGTACGGCGGCGATCATATGAAGAAGACGATCTGTGCAGGATAGGATCCAGGATAGCTCCGCTCCGCGCCACCAGGATTAAGATAGAAGACGCCCCCCGCATGGATGAAGACCTTGCCGCCTGGATGAACACCTCGCCACCTGGATGAAGACTTTTCGCCGCCTGGATGTCCAGACTTCAGAAACCGTGAGTAAATCTTCTTGAGTTAGTGTTAGATTATTTTTTTATTTTTTAGGGTGGGTTTTTTTTTAGATTAGGGTTTGGGCTTTGAAAAAGAGCTAAATGCCCTTTTAAGGGCAATGCAAAAGAGCTAAATGCCCTGTAAAGGGCAATGCCCATACAAATGCCCCTTTAGGGGCAATGGGTAGCTTAGGTGTCTTTCAGAGTTAGTTTTTTTTATTTTTGGGGGTTGGTTGGTTGGTGGGTTTTACTGTTGAGGAGACTTTGTATTTTTTACAGGTAAAAGTGCTGATTTCTTTAGGGCAATGTGCTGCAAAAGGCCCTTTTAAGGGCTATTGGTAGTTTATTGTAGGCTAGGGGGTGTTTTTATTTTCGGGGGGCTTTTTTATTTTTATAGGGCTATTAGATTAGGTGTAATTGTTTTTATTTTTGATAATTTCGTTTATTTTTTTGTAATCTTAGTGTTTTTTATTTTTCATGAATTTATTGTTTATTATTTTTGGTAAACTTAGATATTTTTCATTTTTCGTAGGATTTGTTTTTTTTAGTTGTAATTTAGTTTTTTTTTAGTTTTTTCGTAGTGTTAGTTTTTTTTAAATTTGTAATTTAGATATTTTAATTGGTAGTTTTTTTAATTTTATTAGAATAGTTATGTTAGTTTAATCTTAGTTTTTTTTTTATTTCACAGGTACGTTTTTTTATTTATTTAAAGATATATTTTAATTTAAAGTTATGGGGGTGTTAAGTTTAGGGATTAATAGTTTAATTTAGTGTTTTGTAATGTGGGGGGCCGATGGTTTAAGGGTTAATAGGTTTTTTAGTGACGGAGATGGGCAGGTCGGAGGTTTAGGGGTTAATACATTTATTTAGTTGCGGCGATCTCGGGGAGCGGTGGAATAGTGGTTAATAACTTTATTATATTGGTGGCTATGTCGAGGAACAGCGGTTTAGGGGTTTATATATTTAAATAGTGTTGGTGATGTGGGTGGGCAGCAGATTAGGGGTTAATATGTTTATTTAATAGCCGCAATGTGGGTAAGTGGCAGATTAGTGGTTAATACGTTTAATATAGTGTTTGCAATGCGGTAGGGCCTCAGTTTAGGGGTTAATAGGTATTTTTGAGTTTTGTGAAACATTTTTGTTACCCAAAATCCATAACTACGGCTCTCAGATGGCAGTATGGATCGTGTCGGTATAGGCTGTAAGGCAAGCATTTTAGCCTCACCACACAACTTGTAATACCGGCGTTATGGCAATCCCACACAAAAACGTATTTTTTTTTGGGAGCGGGATTGACGTTGCATTACAGGCTAAAATGCTTGCGGTATAGCTATACCGACACGACTCCCAATAATGCGTTCCTGCTTTTACACTGAAATTGCCATTTTTTTCAGCGTTAAAAGCAGCAACGCAAAACTCATAATCTAAGTGTTAATTATTTAATTAACTAATATGAATACTAACCCCCGAATTCTGGGGTCTATTTTGGAGCGGCTTTTGCCCCCTGATTGTTTTAAGGGTTATAGTAAGCCACTGGATAACTCTGTAAGTTGCTAGTACAAGTCTAGTTATTATAGCAATCAATATTTTCCACTCTACTGTATTGGCTCCTTACTTTGTTGCACATATAATATATAAATAAGAGCATATATTAATTGTTTATTTACATTCTCTCTCTCCCCTTACTTATATGCCCTCCTTCCTCTTCCCACAACTTTCTTTCTTTCTCCTCCTTTCCCCTTCTTATTTTTCTTTTCCCCCTAAGATGGCAGGACTCCACTTTATGTCGTTCAACACCCAAGGCCTCAACTCTCTAACGAAATAAAGTATCTTCCTGATAAACCTCCAGAACTCCAAAACCTTTGTTCATAAGACCTACTGGCTTCACCAATCAGGTACCACTTGTAACTTTAAACAATATCTCACAATATTTGAGGCCACGTTGTTTCACATTAAATTGAGAGGTGTGGCCATTCTCAAGTACCAAATGACCCTATATTTGCGGAATGTGACCCACAGGCACTCAACAATTCCCTTGTAACTTTGGTCAAAGTATATGCCCCTAACTCAAAGCAAATTATGTTTTCTCAAACGTGTCCACCGTGAAACAGGCAGAATTGATATTTGGGGGAAACTTTAATGTAATGTGGGACCCGCATATAAATAGACTAGGTCCCAAAATGTCTTCCTTAGACAGAGCTGCCCACTCCTTATCCTGTGTTTTCTGAAAACTTATCAAACAGTATGACCTTTATGATGTATTGAGGGCATTACATTCTAATGATAAAGACTACACTTTCTACTCATCATCCAATAAATCCCAGACACTAATAGATTACTTCTTTATGAGCTCTCAAGCTTTTATTCATATTTCCTACTTTTTGGTAAATACAGTCTCTTGGTCTGATCATGACTCCCTTACAATTTCCATTGGTCCCACTCTTTCTAGACTTACCGAATGCCATTGGAGGCTAGACGACTGGCTGATAACTAACCCAATAGCTAAAAATGAACTTAGAGAGACAATGGCCGAATATGAAAGCTTTAATTATTATTCCCAGATGTCTGTAGAAGTACTCTGGGCTTATCTTAAAACATTTATAAGAGGCCACTTTATTAAAAAAGTGACCTTAATGCGTAAAAGCAAGGCAAGTCCCTAGCCAAACTAACCTGCCAACTAAGACCAGTGAAAGAGAAATTACAGCTAAACTTCTCTTCTACACTTAATGATCAACTTGCAGCAATTTCCTCATAAATACACAGCCTTGAATATCAGATGGTCCAGAGAACCATAGACACGTCCAAACAGTTGTGTTACTATAAAAGCAATAAAGCCAATATACTTCTTGCCACTAAACTGAGGAACCAAATTGCACAAAGTAAAATTGTCTCTATTAAAGGGTCCAATGGTATTGTATTCTCCCCTAAGGAGATTGGCAAAATTTTAGATTTTATTACAATTCACTATATAATCTAGAAAATTATCAGGAGATCAATAAACAGCCCCTAGGTGTTATTCGTCCTTACCTAAGTACTTTAAATTTACCCAAACTGTCCTATGACCAAACTCAATCATTAAAATCTCCAATTACTACTGAAGAACTTCAGGTTGCCATAAAACAACTAAAGTCAGGGAAAAAAAACACGGTCCCAATGGTTTTACAGGGCAATTCTACAAATCAAGTACAACTCTGATATCCCCCATTCTACTTCGACTATTCAACAAAGTTATGTCCAAATGTTCATTCTGCTTGGAAATTTCTAGAGGATGCAATAATTTTAGCTACAGACTGATTTCGCTCATAAATGTCGACACAAAACTTTATTCTAAAATTATAGTAAATAGGATGGCAAAGGTACTCCTCTTTGTTATTCATGAGGACCAAGTAGGGTTTATCCCAGGAAGGGAAGGTCCAGATAATACTAGGTGCATTTTACATATTCTAACGGAAGCTATAAGAAAATATTGCCTCTTTCGCCCTGTCATTAGATGCTGAAAAGGCATTCAACAGGGTGAGATGGGAATATCTTTGATAGATCCTCAGAATATTTGACTTCCCTTCTGAGTTTTGACTTGCAACTCAGGTCCTATACTCCTTCCCCTTGACAAGAGCTAGTGGAGTCAGATTAAAATCAGATATTTTTATGATCACTAATGAAACAAGACCGGAGTCACCCCTCTTATTTGCAATTGCGATAGAGCCAATAGCTCAGGCTAGAAGACTGAATATCAAAAACTCTGGCTTCCACTTAGGCGACTCTTGTCACAAAATTCCACTCTTTGTAGATGATATCACCTTTCTTTGAACTTCATAGAGCACTTCTCTCCCAGTGGTCTTTAATCTCCTTGCATCCTTTAGCTCCCTGAGTTACTATAAACTGAATATGTCTAAAACAGAAGTTCTTCATACTAATATCCTCTTAGTAGACCTTCTCAGACTACAGCATTTGTGTAAATTGAAATTGTCCTCTCATGTACTTAAACAGCTGGGGATTTATCTAAGCCCAGACATCCTTATGATCATAGCTAAAAACTATATTGAGCGCATCCCAGAATTTTAAATGTCCCTTGAAATCCTGGGAATTCTCAGGAATGTCTTGGATGGGATGAATAGGTGTCATCAAAATGATATTTCTACCTAAGCTAACCTATTTATTCAAATGCATTCCACTCATCGTACCCTGACCTATACTTAATAAATTACAGAGCATGATTGCCACATAAATCTGGGGGGCAAAAACATTAGACTTCTAGACAAACCTTACAAAGACCTATTGGAAATGGTGGTTTAGCTTTCCCAATTATCACCATATACCATGCCTCAGCTAGATTATCCCATCTTACCAGATGGAGCATTTCTAATGTTACTCCTAAATGGAAAGATGTAGAAAGAGCACTGATACCGACAAGACTGCGACTGACAGACGTACACTGTATACCCTCATATTACAGGAAAGAATTTAATATACAGTAGATCGCCCAGTTATACTAGGCACATTAAAATTTTGAGACTCCATGAGACACAGCAGTGAAGTAGCTCCTCATCCCTCACCCATTCATACTATAATTAGTTCACTGCCTCCCAGACACACATATAGCCATCTGGTCAAACACGCAGGCGACTCATGTTAAAGATATATATGAAGATAATAAATGGATAAACTGTACTTGAGTAACCTTTTTAAGATCTTGAGGCTTTCCGAGAGCAGACTTGAGAGAACTGATGAAATGAGAAAAGAGATAGCTTAGAGGATGCTTATTTTGGGTAACCCTATCATTTCACTGTTTGTTACTCCTTTTGGTTTTTGCCCAACATAAAATAAGCCAGCACAATGCATGAGATAGGGACCTAGCTTACACAATGGACACTAAGAAATGGAACAGAGAAATGTTATTCACCAAAAAGACCCTGCATTGTGCCACTATGTGGGAACTCAACTATAAAATATTAGTCAGATGGCATTTAGTGCCAGCTCCCCTACATAATATATTTGGAGACCCCCTCCCCACTTTGCTGAAGAGAATGTGGCCAAGTGGGCTCGATAGTACACATATGGTGGGACTGCGTCAAAATAAAACCTATATGGTACGAGGTCTTTAGACTCCTGAGAAACATGCAGATAGAAGTACCTGCTAGATCTGAGGTTGGTCTCCTGCACCTGGGACTACTGAAATGAGCCCCTTCCCCTAAATCCCTTTTAGTCTACTTTCTCATGGCAACAATACTAGCTATTGCAAGAGAATGGCAGAGGACTATGCCCCAATCCATAACTCAGATTATATCTGTTATAAAATACATAAAAAATATGGAACTATACCCATTTAAGGCCCATGACAAAATCGACCAGTTTAATAAAATATGGACACCTTGGTTGGAGAACTTTCCTTACTGAATTTTGCTGGGGAGGATAATCAGGCCAGAAGGTGAGAACAACATCAACCTGCACCTTAGGATTGTTCTGATATAACATGCCTTCCCCCATCCCTTTTTTTCCTTATTTTTCTTTCTCTGAGATATCACCTGACACATTCCCCAGGGAACCAGGCATACCACAACTGATAATTTGATTAAATAGTTAATAGCTTTCAGCTTGCTTCCATGACCTAGCATGATAACATGACAACACATACATCAAGTTGATTAACACAATACTATAAAGTATACCAAGAAAATGTGAATCACTAAATAGATAACAACCATTACGTACCTATTAACACTTCGGTCTTATAATGTCTATTCTCAAGTACCTAGATTACGAGTTTTGCAATATGGTTTTAATGCTGAAAAAATTGCTGTTTCAGCGTAAAAACAGTAACGCAGCCATTACGAGTTTTGTCGGTATAGCTATACCGCAAGCATTTTAGCCTGTAATGCAACGTCAATACCGCACTCAAAAAAATTACGTTTTTGCATAAGATTTCAATAGTGCTGTTATTACAAGTTGTGCAGAGAAACTAAAATGCTTGCGTTACAGCCTTTACCGACATGATACATTCTGCTATCTAAATGCAGTAGTTATGAATTTTGCGTCACAAAAATGTTTCACAAAACTCATAACTAAACTGTTACAAAGTACACTAACACCAATAAACTACCTATTAACCCCAAAACCAAGGCCCTACCGCATCACAGACACTATTTTAAACTTATTAACCCCTAATTTGCCACCTGCCCGCATCCCCGCCACTATAATAAAGTTTTAACCCCTATTCCGCCACTTCCCGCCACTAACTAAACCTATTAACCCCTAAACCGCCAGCCCCCACACATCGCCACTACTAAATAAACCGATTAACCCCTAAACCGCCAGCCCCCCACATTGCCACTAATAAATTAAACTATTAACCCCTAAACCGGCCACCCCCGAACTTTAAATTAAAATTACAATATCCCTATCTTAAAATAAATAAAAACACCTGTGAAATTAAAAAAACCTAAGTTTAAACTAACAATTAACCTAACATAACTATTATACTAAAATTAAAATAACTACCCATTAAAAAAACTAAATTACACATTAAAAAAACCCTAACACTACTAAAAAAATGTAAGTCTAAAATTAAAAAAAATTAAAAATACTAAATTACAAAAAATAACAAACACTAAGGCCTAGATTTGGAGTTTGGCGGTAGCCGTGAAAACCAGCATTAGAGGCTCCTAACGCTGGTTTTAGGCTACCTCCGGTATTTGGAGTCAGTCAAAAAAGGGTCTAACGCTCACTTTTCAGCCGCGACTTTTCCATACCGCAGATCCCCTTACGTCAATTGCGTATCCTATCTTTTCAATGGTATCTTTCTAACTCCGGTATTTAGAGTCGTGGCTGAAGTGAGCGTTAGAAATCTAACGACAAAACTCCAGCCGCAGAAAAAAGTCAGGAGTTAAGAGCTTTTTGGGCTAACGCCGGTTCATAAAGCTCTTAACTACTGTACTCTAAAGTACACTAACACCCATAAACTACCTATGTACCCCTAAACCGAGGTCCCCCCACATCGCCGCCACTCGATTAAATTTTTTTAACCCATAATCTGCCGACCGCCACCTACGTTATACTTATGTACCCCTAATCTGCTGCCCCTAACACCGCCGACCCCTGTATTATATTTATTAACCCCTAATCTGCCCCCCACAACGTCGCCGCCAACTACCTACAATAATTAACCCCTAATCTGCCGACCGCAAAGCGCCGCTACTTAAGTTATCCTTATGTACCCCTAATCTGCTGCCCCTAACACTGCCGACCCCTATATTATATTTATTAACCCCTAATCTGCCCCCCTCAACGTCGCCTCCACCTGCCTATACTTATTAACCCCTAATCTGCCGAGTGGACCGCACCGCTACTATAATAAAGTTATTAACCCCTAATCCGCCTCACTAACCCTATAATAAATAGTATTAACCCCTAATCTGCCCTCCCTAACATCGCCGACACCTAACTTCAATTATTAACCCCTAATCTGCCGACCGGAGCTCACCGCTATTCTAATAAATGTATTTACCCCTAAAGCTAAGTCTAACCCTAACACTAACACCCCCCTAAATTAAATATAATTTTAATCTAATGAAATTAATTAACTCTTATTAAATAAATTATTCATATTTAAAGCTAAATACTTACCTGTAAAATAAATCCTAATATAGCTACAATAAAAATTATAATTACATTGTAGCTATTTTAGGATTAATATTTATTTTACAGGCAACTTTGTAATTATTTTAACCAGGTACAATAGCTATTAAATAGTTAAGAACTATTTAATAGTTACCTAGTTAAAATAATTACAAAATTACCTGTAAAATAAATCCTAACCTAAGTTACAATTAAACCTAACACTATACTATCATTAAATTAATTAAATAAAATACCTACAATTACCTACAATTAAACCTAACACTACACTATCAATACATTAATTAAATACAATATGTACAAATAACTACAATGAAATAAACTAACTAAAGTACAAAAAATAAAAAAGAACTAAGTTACAAAAAATAAAAAAATATTTACAAACATAAGAAAAATATTACAACAATTTTAAACTAATTACACCTACTCTAAGCCCCCTAATAAAATAACAAAGAACCCCAAAATAAAAAATGCCCTACCCTATTCTAAATTACTAAAGTTCAAAGCTCTTTTACCTTACCAGCCCTGAACAGGGCCCTTTGCGGGGCATGCCCCAAGAAGTTCAGCTCTTTTTCCTGTAAAAAAAACATACAATACCCCCCCCCCAACATTACAACCCACCACCCACATACCCCTAATCTAACCCAAACCCCCCTTAAATAAACCTAACACTAAGCCCCTGAAGATCATCCTACCTTGTCTTCACCTCACCAGGTATCACCGATCCGTCCTGGCTCCAAAATCTTCATCCAACCCAAGCGGGGGCTGGCGATCCATCATCCGGTGGCTGAAGAGGTCCAGAAGAGGCTCCAAAGTCTTCATCCTATCCGGGAAGAAGAGTAGATCCGGACCGGCAACCATCATCTTCCAAGCGGCATCTTCTATCTTCATCCGATGAGGACCGGCTCCATCCTGAAGACCTCCACCGCGGACCCATCTTCATCCGGCGACGTCCAACTGAAGAATGACGGTTCCTTTAAGGGACGTCATCCAAGATGGCGTCCCTCGAATTCCGATTGGCTGATAGGATTCTATCAGCCAATCGGAATTAAGGTAAGAATATTCTGATTGGCTGATGGAATAGGCCAATCAGAATCAAGTTCAATCCGATTGGCTGATCCAATCAGCCAATCAGATTGAGCTTGCATTCTATTGGCTGTTCCGATCAGCCAATAGAATGCGAGCTCAATCTGATTGGCTGATTGGATCAGCCAATCGGATTGATCTTGATTCTGATTGGCTGATTCCATCAGCCAATCAGAATATTCCTACCTTAATTCCGATTGGCTGATAGAATCCTATCAGCCAATCGGAATTCGAGGGCCGCCATCTTGGATGACGTCCCTTAAAGGAACCGTCATTCTTCAGTTGGACGTCGCCGGATGAAGATGGGTCCGCGGTGGAGGTCTTCAGGATGGAGCCGGTCCTCATCGGATGAAGATAGAAGATGCCGCTTGGAAGATGATGGTTGCCGGTCCGGATCTACTCTTCTTCCCGGATAGGATGAAGACTTTGGAGCCTCTTCTGGACCTCTTCAGCCACCGGATGATGGATCGCCAGCCCCCGCTTGGGTTGGATGAAGATTTTGGAGCCAGGACGGATCGGTGATACCTAGTGAGGTGAAGACAAGGTAGGATGATCTTCAGGAGCTTAGTGTTAGGTTTATTTAAGGGGGGTTTGGGTTAGATTAGGGGTATGTGGGTGGTGGGTTGTAATGCTGGGGGGGGTATTGTATGTTTTTTTTTACAGGAAAAAGAGCTGAACTTCTTGGGACATGCCCCGCAAAGGGCCCTGTTCAGGGCTGGTAAGGTAAAAGAGCTTTGAAATGTAGTCATTTAGAATAGGGTAGGGCATTTTTTTATTTTGGGGGTCTTTGTTATTTTATTAGGGGGCTTAGAGTAGGTGTAATTAGTTTAAAATTGTTGTAATATTTTTCTTATGTTTGTAAATATTTTTTTATTTTTTGTACTTTAGTTAGTTTATTTCATTGTAGTTATTTGTACATATTGTATTTAATTAATGTATTGATAGTGTAGTGTTAGGTTTAATTGTAGGTAATTGCAGATATTTTATTTAATTAATTTATTGCTAGTGTAGTGTTAGGTTTAATTGTAACTTAGGTTAGGATTTATTTTACAGGTAATTTTGTTATTATTTTAACTAGGTAACTATTACATAGTTCTTAACTATTTAATAGCTATTGTACCTGGTTAAAATAATTACAAAGTTGCCTGTAAAATAAATATTAATCCTAAAATAGCTACAATGTAATTATAATTTATATTGTAGCTATATTAGGATTTATTTTACAGGTAAGTATTTAGCTTTAAATAGGAATAATTTATTTAATAAGAGTTAATTAATTTCGTTAGATTAAAATTATATTTAACTTAGGGGGGTGTTAGTGTTAGGGTTAGACTTAGCTTTAGGGGTTAATACATTTATTAGAATAGCGGTGAGCTCCGGTCGGCAGATTAGGG
This sequence comes from Bombina bombina, assembly GCF_027579735.1. Lineage (NCBI taxonomy): Eukaryota > Metazoa > Chordata > Amphibia > Anura > Bombinatoridae > Bombina > Bombina bombina. Next base: position 136,358,034 of record NC_069506.1, read on the forward strand.
GTTAATAATTGAAGTTAGGTGTCGGCGATGTTAGGGAGGGCAAAATAGTTGTTAATACTATTTATTATAGGGTTAGTGAGGCGGATTAGGGGTTAATAACTTTATTATGATAGCGGTGCGGTCCGCTCGGCAGATTAGGGGTTAATAAGTGTAGGCAGGTGGAGGCGACGTTGTGGGGGGCAGATTAGGGGTTAATAAATATAATATAGGGGTCGGCAGTGTTAGGGGCAGCAGATTAGGGGTACATAAGTATAATGTAAGTAGCGGCGGTTTACGGAGCGACAGATTAGGGGTTAAAAATAATATGCAGGGGTCAGCGATAGCGGGGGCGGCAGAATAGGGGTTAATAAGTGTAAGGTTAGGGGTGTTTAGACTCGGGGTACATGTTAGAGTGTTAGGTGCAGACGTAGGAAGTGTTTCCCCATAGCAAACAATGGGGCTGCATTAGGAGCTGAACGCGGCTTTTTTGCAGGTGTTAGGTTTTTTTTCAGCTCAAACAGCCCCATTGTTTTCTATGGGGGAATCGTGCACGAGCACGTTTTTGAGGCTGGCCGCGTCCGTAAGCAACTCTGGTATCGAGAGTTGAAGTTGCGTTAAAAATGCTCTACGCTCCTTTTTTGGAGCCTAACGCTGACATTATATGGACTCTCAATACCAGAGTTATTTTAAAGGTGCGGCCAGAAAAAAGCCGGCGTTAGCTACGTGGGTCGTTACCGACAAAACTCTAAATCTAGCCGTAAATTAGGAAAAATAACAAACGCAATTATCCCCCCAAAAAAACAATTACACCTAATATAATACAAAGAAAAAGATGAACCTTTAAAAATAGTGTTTTAAGCAGAGGTATAAAGCAAAAGACCCTGCTTATTTTTTTGTAAAACAGGGAAGCATATCGTATGCTCCAATTATTATGCAAACTTTATGAACATAGGGGTGAGACTTATGCTGTGCAGACTGTTAATATAACATCATAGTGGCAAGTGACCATTGCAAAAAATGGCTGTTAAATTCTTCTACACACTCCTGCACTTTGCGCAGCCAAAGTGTGAGGGATAGCAACAGCACAAACTCTTAACAAACCGATAAACCGGTGTAAATAGATGCAACAAGATAAATATCACTGTACCGCAATACTGAAATTCTTCACTCACCCCCACGATATTCAAACCCAAAGTCCCAGTCACTACGAACCTGTATTACAGTCCCTTTATGGCAGGCGTGTCAAAACAGCTCCATGGCCGACACCATTCCTCTTACACACTGAGACATCAGGTGACCGGAAGTGGGAGACGGCTTGTAATGTGTCAGTTTGCGATGATTGCTGATTTCATGTACCGAGAGTGGAAGTGCTGTAGCAGGTCAGAACCAATGTGGAAATCCGGAACTGGCTTCTTAAAGTAGCAGACTCCTGACGATCACAAATAATGTATCAAAAAAAGAAGAAAAGAAGAGTCCAATGTCCGGATCCACCATATGTATAAAAAACACTCTTTATTGGATTAAGTTAAAAAACAGACATGGAATGTAAAGTGCTAAGTCAGCAAAATGTTTGACCGGTTTCGGTCAAAGGGCCGGTCATACTTTTTGCTGACTTAGCACTTTACATTCCATGTCCGTTTTTTAACTTAATCCAATAAAGAGTGTTTTTTATACATATGGTGGATCCGGACATTGGACTCTTCTTTTCTTCTTTTTTTGGACCTAATATAATAGCCATATATATATAAAAAAGCCCCCCCACAATAAAAAAAACCCCTAGCCTACAATAAATTACCAACAGACCTTTAAAGGGCCTTTTGTAGGGCATTGTCCTAAAAAAAATCAGCTCTTTTACCTGTAAAAAAAATGCAAAGTAAAACCCACCACCCAACCAACCCCCCAAAATAAAAAAAAAACTAACTTTAACATAACCTAAGCAACCCATTGGCCTGAAAAGGGCATTTGTATGGGCATTGCCCTTAAAAGGGCATTCAGCTCTTTTACATTGCCCTGAAAAGGGCATTCAGCTCTTTTAAAAAAGCCCAAACCCTAATCACAGTTTCTGAAGTCCGGACATCCATCCTCATCCAGGCGGCGAGAAGTCTTCATCCAGGCGGCATCTTCTATCTTCATCCAGGTGGCATCTTCTATCTTCATCCTGACGGCATCTTCTATCTTCATCCTGACGGCATCTTCTATCTTCATCCCGACGGCGTCCTTGAAGACATCCGGCGCAGAGCGTCCTCTTCATACGGTTACTGCCGTACACTGGATCTTCAATGCATGGGAGCCCTTTCAAAATGGCATCCCTTGCATTCCTATTGGCTGATTTTATTCTTAAAATTCAAATCAGCCAATAGGATGATAGCTACTGAAATCCTATTAGCTGTTCAAATCAGCCTATAGGATGAGAGCTACTGAAATTTTATTGGCTGATATAGGTGTACTCATATACCTCAATAAAAGATGATTTAATAATAAAAAAAATGTTTTCAATTCTTTCTTCTTTTTTAATTACATTTACTGGCTGTTTATGTATAGGGATATTTTTCACCAAAACCATAATGAAAAGAAGTCCTACCAATAAACAATGAAAATGAATGGTAACTATCCCATTAACTAAGACATAATTATCAAAAGATCAGATTGTGAAGAATCTCATAATTTTTAATCCTCATCAATGCCACCAAATAATTAATATAAAGAGGCATACCACTAAAAAATAAATTCCCAGGAAAATTGATTTAATCATGTGTACTAAAGAACTTTGCAATATGAATAATTATTTAATTTGCCCCCTATTCCTGTAACTTTACTCATAAAATTGTGCTTTCTCCAATTAAAATTAAGATTGGAAGTGCATACCACAGACATCAGGGGCAAGATTACATACGTGGAGTCTGTTATTTTTTGGATGTTGCTATCACATATACGGCGCTGCATACAATTGCGGCGAGTATATTTCACCCGTCGGCCCCTATTTTTACTCTCATAAACTAACATAGAACCGGCATCGCAAATCGGTATCACATATTCAGCACAAGGACTTACGCGTCAAATCATCCAATAGGATTTCAGTAGCTCTCATCCTAAAAATGGGGTACCTTGCATTCCTATTGGTTGACATTTTTAAATCAGCCAATAGGATGAGAGCTACTGAAATCAACTCAGCCAATAGGATTTCAGTAGCTCTCATCATATTGGCTGATTTGAAAATGTTAGCCTATAGGAATGCAAGGTACCCCATTTTTAAACTGGTACCTTGCATTCAAGCTTCAGTGTACGGCGGTGATTGTATGAAGACGATCCTTCATGCTGGATGTCCGTGCCGCCGGCGACAATGCTCTGCGCCTCCACAGCTCCGCACCACGTGATGAAGATAGAAGATGCCCCTGCGATGGGTGTAGATGTCGCCGCCTGGATGAAGATGGATGTCCGGACTTCAGGAACTTTGAGTAGATTTCCTGGAGTTAGTGTTAGGTTTTTTTTGGGGGGGGGTTTTGGGTGAGGTTTTTTTTTAGATTAGGGCTTTGGGCAATAAAAGTGCTGATTGTAGAAGAGCTGATTACCCTTTTAAGGGCAATGCCCATACAATGGGTAGCTTAGGTTTTTTTTTTTATTTGCAAGATAAGACTATGCTTGCTGAATAAGAAAGTTAGTCCAAAAAAGGAATGCTTATATACAATGATTCAGTCTATTATTTAGGTATTTAATATCAATTACTGTACCTTTGATATTACTGTACTTTAATATCAATTACTGTACCATTGATATTAAATACCTAAATACCTAAATAATAGACTGAATCAGTGTATATAAGCATTCCTTTTTTGGACTAACTTGCTTATTCAGCAAGCATAGTCTTATCTTGCAAACATACTTTTTATGCTTATGCACTGCTCCTTAAGTGTTCATTAATAATAATAGTTATTGATACTTATATATCTTATATGAACTAATATTTACAAAACACTTAGGTAGAGATCATCTATTCCCTCACAATAGTAGGTTCCAACTTTCTTCCCTATTACATATTAGGTTTTTTTTTAGACTTAGGTTTTTAATTTTGGGGGTTGGTTGGGTTTTCTGTTTGTGGGAATCTGTAATTTTTTAGGTAAAAGAGCTGTTTAACTTAGGGCAATGCCCTACAAAAGGCCCTTTTAAGGGCTATTGGTAGTTTATTGTTAGGGTTGTTTTTATTTTGGGGTGGCTTTTTTGTTTTTATAGGGCTATTAGATTAGGTGTAATTTTTATTCTTTTGGATAATTTTGTTTTTTATTTTTCGTAATTTAAGGTTGGTTTTTTTTGTAATTTTAGATTTTTTGTTTTTTTTCGTAGTGTTCGGTTTTGTAAAATTTGTAATTTAGGTTTTCCATTTTTTCGTAGTGTTAGGTTTTTTTAATGATGTAATTTAGGATTTTTAATTTGTAGTTTATTTTATTAGAATAGTTATTAGTTTAATTTATAGTTTAATCTTAGTTTTTTTATTTCACAGGTAAGTTTTTATTTATTTTTAGATAGTTATATTATACTTTTAATTTAAAGTTAGGGAGGTGTTAAGATTAGGGGTTAATAGTTTAATTTAGTGTTTTGCAATGTGGTGGGGGGTGGTTTAGAGGTTAATAGGTTTAGTTTATTAGTTGCGATGTGGGGGGCTGGTGGTTTAGGGGTTTATAGGTTTATTTAATAGTTGTGATGTAGGTGGGCTGCGGATTAGGGCTTAATAGGTTTATTATAGTATTTGTAATGCGGGAAGGTGGCGGTTTAGGTGTTAATAGGTAGTTTATGGGTGTTAGTGTACTTTGTAACATTTTATTTATGGAATCATGGAATGGATCGTGTCGGTATAAGCTGTAACACAAGCATTTTAGCTGGACCGCACAACCTGCAATACGGCGCAATGGAAAATCCCGCACTCAAACTTAATTTTTTGTTGCGTTACAGGCTAAAATGCTTGTGTTATAGCTATACCTGCACGATTTGAAATACGGATGATGGCCAATTTTTCAGCAGTACAGACGTACAGCACCATACCGCAAAACTTGTAATTTCGCTGTTTATTAGGTACTGTGCAATGTGGGGGGTTGGCGGTGTATCAGTTAATACTTTTATTAGGTAGGTTACGATGGTGGGGGCTGGCAGTTTAGGGGTTAATAACTTTTGGCTAGATTACGAGTTTAGCGGTATGAGTAAAAAAGCAGCGTTAAGCCTCATAATGCTACTTTTATACTACTGCTGCTATTGCGAGTCTTGTAGGTACAGCTGTCCAGAACACTTTTTTGGCCGTACTGCAAATTAACTTACACAATTTTCATAAAGTCTTTTTTTAATGGGACTTCCATAGCGCCGGTATTACAAGCTTTTTTTTTTTTTAGGCCAAAAAGTGAGAGGTACAGCCTATCCCGCAAGATTCGTAACACATTCTAAAGTCAGTAGTTATGAGTTTTACACTACACAGCTGTAGCATAAAACTCATAACTAAAGTGCTAAAAAGTACACTAACACCCATAAACTATCTATTAACCCCTAAACCGAGGCCCTCCCCCAATGCAAACACTAAAATAAAACTATTAACCCCTAATCTGCTGTTCCCGACATCGCCGCCACTAGAATAAGCATATAAACCCCTAAACCACTGCCCTCCCGCGTCACAAACACTAGTTAAATATTATTAACCCCTAATCTGCTGTCCCTAACATCGCTGCCACCTACCTACATTTATTAACCCCTAATCTGCCGCCCCCAACGTTGCTGCCACTATACTAAATTTATTAACCACTAAACCTAAGTCTAAACCTAACACCCCCTAACTTAAATATAATTAAAATAAATCTAAATAAAACCTACTAGGAGGCCGAAACGATCGTCTGGGGTTGTCATGTTCCTTGTTCAGAGGAGAATTGCCTGGTATTTCGGGGCTGGACTGACCTTACTTGGCAGGATCAGACTGATATACTTCAGGAAAGTTTTCTTCTGTGAAAAGCACACTGGTCTAAAAGAGGCTGCTTCCGGGTGGTAAATCGCCATAGAACAAGCCACTGAGCTGTTGTTCGTTCCTGGTAGAGCGCCTCTCTCTTTGTATGCAAATTATTATGACCCTGGGGAAGTCTCCCTATGGGTGATGGGGGAAACCAGACGTGGACTCCTTGCCCAGTGTGCTTAGAGGAATGTGGCTGCACCTCACTGACGAGGCCCATAGGAGGCCGAAACGATCGTCTGGGGTTGTCATGTTCCTTGTTCAGAGGAGAATTGCCTGGTATTTCGGGGCTGGACTCACCTTACTTGGCAGGATCAGACTGATATACTTCAGGAAAGTTTTCTTCTGTGAAAAGCACACTGGTCTAAAAGAGGCTGCTTCCGGGTGGTAAATCGCCATAGAACAAGCCACTGAGCTGTTGTTCGTTCCTGGTAGAGCGCTTCTCTCTTTGTATGCAAATTATTATGACCCTGGGGAAGTCTCCCTATGGGTGATGGGTGAAACCAGACGTAGACTCCTTGCCCAGTGTGCTTAGAGGAATGTGGCTGCACCTCACTGACGAGGCCCATAGGAGGCCGAAACGATCGCCTGGGGTTGTCATGTTCCTTGTTCAGAGGAGAATTGCCTGGTATTTCGGGGCTGGACTCACCTTACTTGGCAGGATCAGACTGATATACTTCAGGAAAGTTTTCTTCTGTGAAAAGCACACTGGTCTAAAAGAGGCTGCTTCCGGGTGGTAAATCGCCATAGAACAAGCCACTGAGCTGTTGTTCGTTCCTGGTAGAGCGCTTCTCTCTTTGTATGCAAATTATTATGACCCTGGGGAAGTCTCCCTATGGGTGATGGGGGAAACCAGACGTGGACTCCTTGCCCAGTGTGCTTAGAGGAATGTGGCTGCACCTCACTGACGAGGCCCATAGGAGGCCGAAACGATCGTCTGGGGTTGTCATGTTCCTTGTTCAGAGGAGAATTGCCTGGTATTTCGGGCTGGACTGACCTTACTTGGCAGGATCAGACTGATATACTTCAGGAAAGTTTTCTTCTGTGAAAAGCACACTGGTCTAAAAGAGGCTGCTTCCGGGTGGTAAATCGCCATAGAACAAGCCACTGAGCTGTTGTTCGTTCCTGGTAGAGCGCTTCTCTCTTTATATGCAAATTATTATGACCCTGGGGAAGTCTCCCTATGGGTGATGGGGGAAACCAGACGTGGACTCCTTGCCCAGTGTGCTTAGAGGAATGTGGCTGCACCTCACTGAAGAGGCCCATAGGAGGCCGAAACGATCGTCTGGGGTTGTCATGTTCCTTGTTCAGAGGAGAATTGCCTGGTATTTCGGGGCTGGACTGACCTTACTTGGCAGGATCAGACTGATATACTTCAGGAAAGTTTTCTTCTGTGAAAAGCACACTGGTCTAAAAGAGGCTGCTTCCGGGTGGTAAATCACCATAGAACAAGCCACTGAGCTGTTGTTCGTTCCTGGTAGAGCGCTTCTCTCTTTGTATGCAAATTATTATGACCCTGGGGAAGTCTCCCTATGGGTGATGGGGGAAACCAGACGTGGACTCCTTGCCCAGTGTGCATAGAGGAATGTGGCTGCACCTCACTGACGAGGCCCATAGGAGGCCGAAACGATTGTCTGGGGTTGTCATGTTCCTTGTTCAGAGGAGAATTGCCTGGTATTTCGGGGCTGGACTCACCTTACTTGGCAGGATCAGACTGATATACTTCAGGAAAGTTTTCTTCTGTGAAAAGCACACTGGTCTAAAAGAGGCTGCTTCCGGGTGGTAAATCGCCATAGAACAAGCCACTGAGCTGTTGTTCGTTCCTGGTAGAGCGCTTCTCTCTTTGTATGCAAAAAACCTACTATTAATAACTAAATAATTCCTATTTAAAACTAAATACTTACCTGTAAACTAAACCCTAAACTAGCTACAATATAACTAATAGTTACATTGTATCTAGCTTAGGGTTTATTTTTATTTTACAGGCAAGTTTGTATTTATTTTAACTAGGTAGAATAGTTACTAAATAGTTATTAACTATTTACTAACTACCTAGCTAAAATAAATACAAATTTACCTCACCTAACACTACACTACAATTAAATAAATGACCTAAATTAAATACAATTAACTAAATTTAATACAAATACCTAAATTAAATACAATTAACTAAATTAAATACAAATACCTAAATTACAAAAAAAACAAACACTAAATTGCACAAAATAAAAAACAAATGACAAGATATTTAAACTAATTACACCTAATCTAATAGCCCTATCAAAATAAAAAAGTCCCCCCAAAATAAAAAAAAAACCTAGCCTAAACTAAACTACCAATAGCCCTTAAAAGGGCCTTTTGCAGGGCATTGCCCCAAAGAAATCAGCTCTTTTACCTGTAAAAAAAATACCAACAACCCCCCCAACAGTAAAACCCACCACCCACACAAGCAACCCCCCAAATAAAATGGTAACTTAAAAAAACTAAGCTCCCCATTGCCCTGAAAAGGGCATTTGGATAAGCATTGCCCTTAAAGGGCATTTAGCTCTATTGCAGCCCAAAGCCCTAACCTAAAAATAAAACCCACCCAATAAACCCTTAAAAAAACCTAACACTAAACCCTGAAGATCCACTTACAGTTTTGAAGAGCCGACATCCATCCTCAACAAGCCGGGAGAAGTCCTCAGTGAAGTGGCAAGAAGTCCTCAACAAAGCCGGGAGAAGTCTTCATCCAAGCCGGGAGAAGTGGTCCTCCAGACGGGCAGAAGTCTTCATCCAGACGGCATCTTTTATCTTCATCCATCCGGCGTGGAACGGGTCCATCTTCAAGACATCCGGCGTGGAGCATCCTCTTCTTCCGACGACTACCCGACGAATGAAGGTTCCTTTAAGTGACGTCATCCAAGATGGCGTCCCTTAGATTCCGATTGGCTGATAGAATTCTATCAGCCAATTGGAATTAAGGTTGAAAAAATCCTATTGGTTATTCCAATCAGCCAATAGAATGCAAGTTCAATCCTATTGGTTGATTGGATCAGCCAATACGATCGAAGCTCAATCCAATTGGCTGATTGCATCAGTCAATAAGATTTTTTCAACCTTAATTCCGATTGGTTGAAATGAATGCCCTTTTAAATGCCCTTTTAAGGGCAATGCCCATACAAATGCCCCTTTAGGGGCAATGGGTAGCTTAGGTTTTTTTTTTTTAGAGTTAGGTTTTTAAGTTTGGGGGTTTGGTTGGGTGGTGGGTTTTACTGTTGTATTTTTTTACAGGTAAAAGTGCTGATTTCTTTAGGGCAATGCCCTACAAAAGGCCCTTTTAAGGGCTATTGGTAGTTTATTGTAGGCTAGGGTCTTTTTATTTTGATAGGGCTTTTAGATTAGGTGTAATTGTTTTTATTTTTGATAATTTCATTATTAGTGTTTTTTTATTTTTCGTGATTTTAGTGTTTATTATTTTTGGTAAACTTAGATTTTTTTACATTTTTCATAGGATTTTTTTAGTTGTAATTTAGAATTTTTTTAAAAAAAATTGTAGTGTTAAATTTGTAAATTAGATATTTTAATTGGTAGTTTTTTTATTTTATTAGATTTGGTATGTTAGGTTAATTTATAGTTTATTGTTAGGTTTATATTTATTTCACAGGTAAGTTTTTATTTATTTAAATAGAGTTATATTGAAATTTTAATTGAAAGTAAGGGGGGTGTTAGGTTTAGTGGCGGCGATGTAGGGAGCGGTGGAATAGGGGTTAATAACTTTTATTAGTGTTGTGATGTCAGGGGCAGCAGATTAGGGGTTAACTTTATTATAGTGGCGGCAATGTCGGGGGCAGCAGATTAGGGGTGTTTAGACTTGGGGTTTATGTTAGGGTGTTAGGTTAAATGTAACTTTCCCCCCCATAGACATCAATGGGGTTCCATTACGGCGATCGCCATTCCTCACTTCAGGTGTTAGGTTTTTTTTCTAACACTCTCTCCCCATTGATGTCTATGGGGGTAAGCGTGCATGAGCACATCAAAGCAACCCTTGGCTTTTGTGTGGTATGGAGCTTAATGCCACCATATCGCACACACAAGGAGGCTTTTCAGAAACTCATAATGGCAGCGCTGTGGAGAGTGAAATAATGCGACTTTTGTTGCGTTCATTTCACACCCTGTTTAACGCAAAACTCGTAATTGAAGTGGGGGGAATGCTCATGAGATGGAAGTTTTACATGCTTTGGGTGAGCTTATTTATTTAGTGGGGTTTGTAGGGTGTGGTAATGAGGTACAGTTTGTTCTAGTATTTGCCTTTATCAGGATTCTAGGTAATTCTGTATGAGAGGTAAAGTCACAATAGAGAGTTAGCTCTCTGAGATTAAAGAATGTAGGAAAGTGATAAATTGGGGGGTGGGGGCTTCCTCCATGGATATTATTTGTAAATGTATTGAAAGAGGAACTAATGCATAGCAGTGGCGGCTGGTGAATTTTTAGGATGGGGGTGCACAAGACCCTGCCCCTATTAGAACGCCACGCCCCTTTGGAAAACATGCCCCCTTTTTAAAAACCGCGCCCCTTTTATCAAGCCACACCTATTTTTAAAATCCACACCCGTTTGCGAAAGTCACGCCCATCAAATGGCCCCACCCATTTGAAACAGCAGTGTTTTTGGTCATCGTCTTCTTGAGATATCCAGCCCCGGCCTGGGGGTAACTTCAACTGAAGTTTGTGACTGATTCCTCAACATTATTCTCAAGTATCTGCTGATATTGAGTGGAATCCATGAGACCCTCAACAATATTCCCAGTAGTACAGGTCTTTGGAGGTGGTCTGTGGACTGTTTTTGACTGTTCTTATCATCCTTTGCCTATCCGATATTTTACTTGGCCTGCCACTTCTGGCCTTAACAAGAACTGTGCCTGTGGTCTTCCATATCCTCACCATGCTGACTATGTTCCTCACAGTGGACACTGACATCTTAAATCTATGTAATAGCTTTTTGTAGCCTTCCTCTAAACCATGATGTTGAACAATCTTTGTTTTTAGGTCATTTGAGAGTTGTTTTGTGGCCCCCATGTTGCCACTCTTCAGAGGAGAGTCATAGAGAACAACTTGCAATTGGCCACCTTAAAACCTTTTCTCATGATTGGATACACCTGTCTATGAAGTTTAAGGCTTAATGGGCTCACCAAACCAATTTTGTCTTCCAAATTCCAATTAATCAGTGCTAGGTAGTTCCAGGTATTCAAATCAACAAAATAACAAGGGTGCACAAATGTATGCACCTGTCTAATTTTGTTTTGATGCATATTGCACATTTTCTGTTAATCCAATAAACCTAATTTCACTACTGAATTTTTACTGTGTCTTTCATTTATTTGATAGATCAAAATGAAATTACTGATCCAAACAGCCAATTATTTATAACTGAAAATCATGGAAATTGTCAGAGGTGCCTAAACTTTTTCATACAACTGTATATGATTTCATGCACACAAACTGTATTAAAGTTATGTACTCAGATATGAAATATATTTTTATGAAATGTAACATCAATTATATATAAATACTATGCTCCAATACAGCTCACAGGCAGGATATCTAAAAAATATACAAAGGGAACATTTGTTAAAGTTTAAGCTTCAAAAGATTCTTTACTTAATCGCTTAATGAAATTAGATCTCTACAAACAAGATAACCATGTTACCTCTCTGGGGTGACAGAGAAACAATTCTGTACTTTAGGTCTGATATGCTCAATCTTCAGGAAAGTATGTAATTATCCCTTGTATGATATACAAATGATGAGACTAACAATACTTTTGAAGGTGTGAATCCACATATACATCTGGAAAGGTTTTCTAGCTCAGAATCGATGCAAGCATATAGAAGACAAAATTTCATATGAAATGACTTGTACCTAATTTTCATATAGTTTTATATACTCCTATACTTTATTAAGGAATGACTTCAAATATGGAATATATTTATATTAAAGTGGGATAATAAGGAAATATAAATATTGTTACAATAAATCAATCACTACAGAATTCTAATTAAATGCAATGTAATATCAGAATATGAAATGATTAATCAATTGATTTCAAATAGTTAATAGTATAGCTGATTATTATTATCATACTAAGTATTAAATTACAATCCTTTTAAGTCTCCCAATATGTAATGAATCATCGCGTGCATCATGTCCTCGAAGTGAAAGCTCAAATGCGCCGGAAAATAGAATACAATTCATAATTTTGGAAAGAACATAACGATTTGTGGTTACTTGATCATTGTGTTTTTTAACATTCAAACAATATGCACTGACAAGTTGTTGGCGAATATCAATCCTTCATAGCAAATTAAACTCTAATGGGGAGTATAAATGTGATTGGTAGCAATTATTTATATTTTTGGAGTTAAATGTGATAAATCGGCGACACCATAACTCACCCAACTTGAATCACCACTTTGTTTTTCAAACAGGAGACAATAAAAACAAGATCCTGTTTGCAAAATGACTATTAAGTTAATCTCTTAAGATATTATCAGTAGTAAGTATATATATATATATATATATATATATTTATATATATATTTATAATATTTAATATTATGACCATGTCTAATATTTACATTAATATACAAGAATCCATACTCTTCAGTATACTCATGTCTAGTCTTAAAATATACATGCTCAGTTAAATTATATAATAACATATATATTAACCAAATGATTAATCAAAGCTGCGAAATAATAAGTATCTTGAATGTACATTTATGAAAATATATATATTCCTGGATTTAAAGAACCTTCCACTTTATAGAGAAATAAAACCACATCTCAATTATTGTTGCCCTAGCCCCCAGTGTTTGATATTAGGCAATGCAGCCAAAGGCCATTGCAACATTTATATAAATACACCAACATTTTACTTTCTACAAAAGAAGATTATTTCTATTACACTAGTGCTTAATAATTAACTTCAACGGTAAAGATTAAAACAGAATGTTGATAACTCAAGTACAATTTTTGTAAATTAAGTCAATCCGCCTGTCTTTTTTTGAGGCAAATAAATCAATAACATTTTCAGTGAATGTAGGCATGTCATTGATCAATTGTTTTTCAATTGTGAGCATGGCTAGAGCAGTCAGTCTTTCCTCAGTCATGGTGCTCCTTAGAAATGTCTTAACTCGTTTTAAAGTTGAGAAACATCTCTCAGCCTCAGCAGTTGTCACGGGAATAGTCGAAATAATTTGCAACAGTTTGTAGGTCTCCGAGAAAGTACTGTCCAAGTTATTTTCTATTACAAACTGTAGAAGACTGATGGCACCATTCATATTTCGGAAATCTGGTCTTCTGTAAATTACTCCTAGTTCAGTTTTCAGGCGATCTTTCTGTAATGTGTGATAAACCGCTGATGTTTGTTCAAGAAGCTGATTTGGAAAAATTTTCTCGTAATCCGCAAATTTTTCCGCTTGGAGGAGAGAAACAGCCGAGTAGTGAGTTATAAAAGAAAATCTATCTTTTACTTGATTTGTGATAACATCGCATATTTCTTTAGCTGCCACAGTCTGAGCAATGTGAATATTTTCTCTCTTCCTTTTCCTAGATGTTTCCTCTGTTTCTGATATCGTCATGGTCACTGTGTCCATTCTATTCCTTTCGTTTTCCATTGTCTGCTGGAAAGTGTTAATATGTTTTCGAATAAGTGCCGCATCTGTTTGTGTTTTCTGAAGTTGGTTGTATAACACATCTACATGTGGCATAATATTGTGAAAAACTGTAAGCCAAAACACGAATACCGAGTCTTGTAACATACGCCGAATAGCCCCTGCTTGATTTATAGCTATTTCTTTTTTCGATGTTGACTCTATTTTTTCCATGCATTCAATTAATTGTTCCTTGTTTTCAAAAACTGTATTGACGGTTTCGACTCTTGAAATTCCACCTGGTGGCTGAACCATGAGGTATCCTTCTTCTAACAGTTTCATCTAGAATAGCTATCCTTTGTGGCGAGTTACTAAAAAAGTTAGTAATGTCACTTAGATTTGAAAAAAATACTTGAACTTGTTGATTTTGACTGCTTGCTTGGCTGACAATTAAATTGAGCTGATGTGCATAGCAATGCACAAAATGTGCATTCTTGTAGGTACGTTTAATTATAGCCTGAACACCTGCATGCTGACCACTCATCACGCTTGCACCGTCGTAACTCTGCGATATCAGTTTCTCTGGGTTGTCTATAACTTTTTCCAAAGTAGCTTGAATACACGTAGCTAAAGATTCTGCATCATGTCCAGCTGGATTAGTGAATTCCCAGAATCTCTCAACCGGTTGTCCGTTACCTATAATGTATCTAAAAACAACAACCAATTGGAAGGCAGATGAAACATCAGTAGTTTCATCTGCTATCACTGCTACAAAACTTGCATTTGAGATTTCCTTCTTTATTTGGTTCTGGCAAACAGTAAGCATACAGTCTAATAAATCGTTTTGAATTTCTTTTGACGTTCCTTTAAAAACAGTGGCACTAGCGAGATGTTCTTTTAGAGATGCATCAAGCTCTGCTGAGAAGTTTATAAGACCTCTGAAAATGCCTGGATTTAATGAATCATCGCGTTCGTCATGTCCTCGAAGTGCAAGCTCAAATGCGCCGCAAAATAAAATACAATTAATTATTTTGGAAAGAACATAGCGATTTTTCGTTACTTGCTCATTATGGCCTAGATTTGGAGTTCGGCGGTAGAAGGGCTGTTAACGCTCCGCGGGCTTTTTTCTGGCCGCACCATAAATTTAACTCTGGTATCGAGAGTTCAAACAAATGCTGCGTTAGGCTCCAAAAAAGGAGCGTAGAGCATTTTTACCGCAAATGCAACTCTCGATACCAGAGTTGCTTACGGACGCGGCCAGCCTCAAAAACGTGCTCGTGCACGATTCTCCCATAGGAAACAATGGGACTGTTTGAGCTGAAAAAAAACCTAACACCTGCAAAAAAGCAGCGTTCAGCTCCTAACGCAGCCCCATTGTTTCCTATGGGGAAACACTTCCTACGTCTGCACCTAACACTCTAACATGTACCCCGAGTCTAAACACCCCTAACCTTACACTTATTAACCCCTATTCTGCCGCCCCCGCTATCGCTGACCCCTGCATATTTTTTTTAACCCCTAATCTGCCGCTCCGTAAACCGCCGCAACCTACGTTATCCCTATGTACCCCTAATCTGCTGCCCTAACATCGCCGACCCCTAGATTATATTTATTAACCCCTAATCTGCCCTCCCTAACATCGCCGACACCTACCTTCAATTATTAACCCCTAATCTGCCGAGCGGACCTCACCGCTATTCTAATAAATGGATTAACCCCTAAAGCTAAGTCTAACCCTAACACTAACACCCCCCTAACTTAAATATAATTTACATCTAACGAAATAAATTAACTCTTATTAAATAACTTATTCCTATTTAAAGCTAAATACTTACCTGTAAAATAAATCCTAATATAGCTACAATATAAATTATAATTATATTATAGCTATTTTAGGATTAATATTTATTTTACAGGCAACTTTGTAATTATTTTAAGCAGGTACAATAGCTATTAAATAGTTAAGAACTATTTAATAGTTACCTAGTTAAAATAATAACAAATTTACCTGTAAAATAAATCCTAACCTAAGATATAATTAAACCTAACACTACCCTATCAATAAATTAATTAAATAAACTACCTACAATTACCTACAATTAACCTAACACTACACTATCAATAAATTAATCAAACACAATTCCTACAAATAAATACAATTAAATAAACTAGCTAAAGTACAAAAAATAAAAAAGAACTAAGTTACAAAAAATAAAAAAATATTTACAAACATCACAAAAATATTACAACAATTTTAAACTAATTACACCTACTCTAAGCCCCCTAATAAAATAACAAAGCCCCCCAAAATAAAAAATTCCCTACCCTATTCTAAATTAAAAAAGTTACAAGCTCTTTTACCTTACCAGCCCTGAACAGGGCCCTTTGCGGGGCATGCCCCAAGAATTTCAGCTCTTTTGCCTGTAAAAAAAAACACACCATACCCCCCCCCAACATTACAACCCACCACCCACATACCCCTAATCTAACCCAAACCCCCCTTAAAGAAACCTAACACTAAGCCCCTGAAGATCTTCCTACCTTGTCTTCACCATCCAGGTATCACCGATCCGTCCTGGCTCCAACATCTTCATCCAACCCAAGCGGGGGTTGGCGATCCATCATCCGGTGGCTGAAGAGGTCCAGAAGAGGCTAAAAAGTCTTCCTCCTATCCGGCAAGAAGAGGACATCCGGACCGGCAAACATCTTCTCCAAGCGGCATCTTCGATCTTCTTCCATCCGGTGCGGAGCGGGTCCATCTTGAAGCAGGCGACGCGGATCCATCCTCTTCTTCCGTTGTCTCCCGACGAATGACGGTTCCTTTAAGGGACGTCATCCAAGATGGCGTCCCTCGAATTCCGATTGGCTGATAGGATTCTATCAGCCAATCGGAATTAAGGTAGGAATTTTCTGATTGGCTGATGGAATCAGCCAATCAGAATCAAGTTCAATCCGATTGGCTGATCCAATCAGCCAATCAGATTGAGCTCGCATTCTATTGGCTGTTACGATCAGCCAATAGAATGCAAGCTCAATCTGATTGGCTGATTGGATCAGCCAATCGGATTGAACTTGATTCTGATTGGCTGATTCCATCAGCCAATCAGAAAATTCCTACCTTAATTCCGATTGGCTGATAGAATCCTATCAGCCAATCGGAATTCGAGGGACGCCATCTTGGATGACGTCCCTTAAAGGAACCGTCATTCGTCGGGAGACAACGGAAGAAGAGGATGGATCCGCGTCGCCTGCTTCAAGATGGACCCGCTCCGCACCGGATGGAAGAAGATCGAAGATGCCGCTTGGAGAAGATGTTTGCCGGTCCGGATGTCCTCTTCTTGCCGGATAGGAGGAAGACTTTGGAGCCTCTTCTGGACCTCTTCAGCCACCGGATGATGGATCGCCAACCCCCGCTTGGGTTGGATGAAGATGCTGGAGCCAGGACGGATCGGTGATACCTGGATGGTGAAGACAAGGTAGGAAGATCTTCAGGGGCTTAGTGTTAGGTTTCTTTAAGGGGGGTTTGGGTTAGATTAGGGGTATGTGGGTGGTGGGTTGTAATGTTGGGGGGGGGTATGGTATGTTTTTTTTTACAGGCAAAATAGCTGAAATTCTTGGGGCATGCCCCGCAAAGGGCCCTGTTCAGGGCTGGTAAGGTAAAAGAGCTTGTAACTTTTTTAATTTAGAATAGGGTAGGGAATTTTTTATTTTGGGGGGCTTTGTTATTTTATTAGGGGGCTTAGAGTAGGTGTAATTAGTTTAAAATTGTTGTAATATTTTTGTGTAACTTAGTTCTTTTTTATTTTTTGTACTTTAGCTAGTTTATTTAATTGTATTTATTTGTAGGAATTGTGTTTGATTAATTTATTGATAGTGTAGTGTTAGGTTAATTGTAGGTAATTGTAGGTAGTTTATTTAATTAATTTATTGATAGGGTAGTGTTAGGTTTAATTATATCTTAGGTTAGGATTTATTTTACAGGTAAATTTGTTATTATTTTAACTAGGTAACTATTAAATAGTTCTTAACTATTTAATAGCTATTGTACCTGGTTAAAATAATTACAAAGTTGCCTGTAAAATAAATATTAATCCTAAAATAGCTATAATATAATTATAATTTATATTGTAGCTATATTAGGATTTATTTTACAGGTAAGTATTTAGCTTTAAATAGGAATAAGTTATTTAATAAGAGTTAATTTATTTCGTTAGATGTAAATTATATTTAAGTTAGGGGGGTGTTAGTGTTAGGGTTAGACTTAGCTTTAGGGGTTAATCCATTTATTATAGTAGCGGTGAGCTCCGGTCGTCAGATTAGGGGTTAATAATTGAAGTTAGGTGTCGGCGATGTTAGGGAGGGCAGATTAGGGGTTAATACTATTTATGATAGGGTTAATGAGGCGGGTTAGGGGTTAATAACTTTATTATAGTAGCGGTGCGGTCCGCTCGGCAGATTAGGGGTTAATAAGTGTAGGCAGGTGTCGACGACGTTGTGGGGGGCAGGTTAGGGGTTAATAAATGTAATACAGGGGTCGGCGGGGTTAGGGGCAGCAGATTAGGGGTACATAAGTATAACGTAGGTGGCGGTCGGCAGATTAGGGGTTAAAATATTTTAATCGAGTGGCGGCGATGTGGGGGGAGCTTGGTTTAGGGGTACATAGGTAGTTTATGGGTGTTAGTGTACTTTAGGGTACAGTAGTTAAGAGCTTTATGAACCGGTGTTAGCCAGAAAGCTCTTAACTCCTGCTATTTTCAGGCGGCTGGAGTTTTGTCGTTAGAGCTCTAACGCTCACTTCAGAAACGACTCTAAATACCGGCGTTAGGAAAATCCCATTGAAAAGATAGGATACGCAAATGGCGTAGGGGGATCTGCGGTATGGAAAAGTCGCGGCTGAAAAGTGAGCGTTAGACCCTTTAATCACTGACTCCAAATACCAGCGGGCGGCCAAAACCAGCGTTAGGAGCCTCTAACGCTGGTTTTGACGGCTACCGCCGAACTCCAAATCTAGGCCCAAGTCTTTTAATATTCAAACGATATGCACTGTCAAGTTGTTGCCGAATATCAACCCTTCCTAGCAAATTAAACTCTAATGTGGAGTTTAAATGTGATTGGGAGCAATTATGTTTATTGGTTTTTTGACTTAAATGTGATAAATCGGCGACACCATAACTCACCCAGCTTGAATCCCCACTTTGTTTTGCAAACAGGAGACAATAAAAACAAAAGAGCCTGTTAGATAATTCACAACCACAAATCAATGGATATTTATCATATACCTCGGGTTTGAATTCTCTTTTGTAATCTCTAGTTTTACATTTTGTCACCTGGGTAAGGTTAAGCATAGGTGTTGGCCTGAGCATTTTAATTTCCATTTTTCTTTCAATGGGCAACGTTGAAAAATGTAATTGCTTTAGCTCAGACACACTAATTTTACTAAGTGCCATCTTAACTGTTAGTTTACACACAAAGAACAGTCCTTTGCTCTTATCTAATATATAACTTGTAGGTAGGTAGCTCTGCAGCTGTTAGAAAATATACAACTCAACTTAAAGTAATAGTTTAATAGTTTGGCGGTTGTTATGTAATATATAACTTGTAGGTAGGTAGCTCTGCAGCGGTTTGAAAATATATTAAAAGTTTAATAGGTTTGTGGTTGTTATGTAATATATAACTTGTAGGTAGGTAGCTCTGCAGCTATTAGAATATATACAACTCAACTTGCAGTAATAGTTTAATAGTTTGGCGGTTGTTATGTAATATATAACTTGTAGGTAGGTAGCTCTGCAGCGGTTTGAAAATATATTAAAAGTTTAATAGGTTTGTGGTTGTTATGTAATATATAACTTGTAGGTATGTAGGTCTGCTTCTCTGCAGCTGTTAGAAAATATACAACTCAACTTGAAGTAATAGTTAATAGTTTGGCGGTTGTTATGTAATATATAACTTGTAGGTAGCCTGGTAGGTAGCTCTGCAGCTGTTAGAAAATATATTAAAAGTTTAATAGTTTTGTGGTTGTTATGTAATATATAACTTGTAGGTAGGTAGCTCTGCAGCTATTAGAATATATACAACTCAACTTGCAGTAATAGTTTAATAGTTTGGCGGTTGTTATGTAATATATAACTTGTAGGTAGGTAGCTCTGCAGCGGTTTGAAAATATATTAAAAGTTTAATAGGTTTGTGGTTGTTATGTAATATATAACTTGTAGGTATGTAGGTCTGCTGCTCTACAGCTGTTAGAAAATATACAACTCAACTTGAAGTAATAGTTTAATAGTTTGGCGGTTGTTATGTAATATATAACTTGTAGGTAGCCTGGTAGGTAGCTCTGCAGCTGTTAGAAAATATATTAAAAGTTTAATAGTTTTGTGGTTGTTATGTAATATATAACTTGTAGGTAGGTAGCTCTGCAGCTATTAGAATATATACAACTCAACTTGCAGTAATAGTTTAATAGTTTGGCGGTTGTTATGTAATATATAACTTGTAGGTAGGTAGCTCTGCAGCGGTTTGAAAATATATTAAAAGTTTAATAGGTTTGTGGTTGTTATGTAATATATAACTTGTAGGTATGTAGGTCTGCTGCTCTACAGCTGTTAGAAAATATACAACTCAACTTGAAGTAATAGTTTAATAGTTTGGCGGTTGTTATGTAATATATAACTTGTAGGTAGCCTGGTAGGTAGCTCTGCAGCTGTTAGAAAATATATTAAAAGTTTAATAGTTTTGTGGTTGTTATGTAATATATAACTTGTAGGTAGGTAGCTCTGCAGCTATTAGAATATATACAACTCAACTTGCAGTAATAGTTTAATAGTTTGGCAGTTGTTATGTAATATATAACTTGTAGGTAGGTAGCTCTGCAGTGGTTTGAAAATATATTAAAAGTTTAATAGGTTTGTGGTTGTTATGTAATATATAACTTGTAGGTATGTAGGTCTGCTGCTCTGCAGCTGTTAGAAAATATACAACTCAACTTGAAGTAATAGTTTAATAGTTTGGCGGTTGTTATGTAATATATAACTTGTAGGTAGCCTGGTAGGTAGCTCTGCAGCTGTTAGAAAATATATTAAAAGTTTAATAGTTTTGTGGTTGTTATGTAATATATAACTTGTAGGTAGGTAGCTCTGCAGCTATTAGAATATATACAACTCAACTTGCAGTAATAGTTTAATAGTTTGGCAGTTGTTATGTAATATATAACTTGTAGATAGGTAGCTCTGCAGCTATTAGAATATATACAACTCAACTTGCAGTAATAGTTTAATAGTTTGGCAGTTGTTATGTAATATATAACTTGTAGGTAGGTAGCTCTGCAGCTGTTAGAAAATCTACAACACTAGTAGGCAACGGCAAGTAGTTTTGCGGTGCTGGTTGTTATAAAATATATTGCAGGCAGCTGTTAGAAAATATCAACTACAACTAATATGTAATATCTTATAATAATTATAATAATATAGCTCACTATATATAAAATATAAAATGTTAAATATGCCGGTTTACTGCCTAATTTTAGTATCAGCAGCAGCACAGCAGTTTTTAAAAAAAAAAAAAAATTACCTTTTTTTGCAAAACTGCTAATTGCAATCTGATAATTAATTATTCTGCTAAAATACTTAAATGTATTAATGGTAAGCAACCGTGACAGCCGTCAACGGTCAACAACTAGTAGTATCAACAGCAGCACAGCAGTTAACTGCTTTTTTTGTGAAAAAAAACTTTGTTCTTTTTTTGCAAAACTTCTAATTGCAATCAGCTAATTAATCTGCTAAAATACTTAAATTAAATGTATTAATGTTTAATGGTAAGCAACCGTGACAGCCGTCAACGGTCAACAACTAGTAGTATCAACAGCAGCACAGCAGTTAACTGCTTTTTTTGTGAAAAAAAAAACTTTGTTCTTTTTTTGCAAAACTTCTAATTGCAATCTGCTAATTAATCTGCTAAAATACTTAAATTAAATGTATTAATGTTTAATGGTAAACAACCGTGACAGCCGTCAATGGTCAACAACTAGTAGTATCAACAGCAGCACAGGCTCCAGCAGTTAAATGCTTTTTTTGTTAAAAAAAACTTTGTTCTTTTTTTGCAAAACTTCTAATTGCAATCTGCTAATTAATCTGCTAAAATACTTAAATTAAATGTATTAATGTTTAATGGTAAACAACCGTGACAGCCGTCAATGGTCAACAACTAGTAGTATTAACAGCAGCACAGGCTCCAGCAGTTAACTGCTTTTTTTGTTAAAAAAAACTTTGTTCTTTTTTTGCAAAACTTCTAATTGCAATCTGCTAATTAATCTGCTAAAATACTTAAATTAAATGTATTAATGTTTAATGGTAAACAACCGTGACAGCCGTCAATGGTCAACAACTAGTAGTATCAACAGCAGCACAGGCTCCAGCAGTTAAATGCTTTTTTTGTTAAAAAAAACTTTGTTCTTTTTTTGCAAAACTTCTAATTGCAATCAGCTAATTAATCTGCTAAAATACTTAAATTAAATGTATTAATGTTTAATGGTAAGCAACCGTGACAGCCGTCAATGGTCAACAACTAGTAGTATCAACAGCAGCACAGCAGTTAACTGCTTTCTGTATTTGTAAAAAATAAATAAAAAAAAAATATTTTTTGCAAAACTTCTAATTGCAATCTGCTGACAAAAATATTATTTTATTATTCCCAAATTACTCCACTAAACTTACTGACTAAAGCCAATTTTTTTAAGAGAGAACTCTACCTAAGTACTCTAAATGTTAAGTTAAAACACAAAAATAACTTTTTTTTCTCACACACACTGGTGTCTGTCTCACACTCACTCTCTAAGTAATCTGAACTCTGTTGTGTAAGTTTAATTAAGTTAACTAACTACAGTTAGTTTAAAAGTTTAAACTAAACTAATAAGCTCAGCAGCTGCAGGCCTGCAGCAAAATAAGGCCCACTGGCCAGTGCCCACTACTAAGGCAGCTTAAGATAACTATTGGCAAAATTATCTATTAATATAAGTAAGTCTGTCTGTTATGTTATTCAATTAATTTATGTCAGGAGTCCTGGACTCAGTGTCAGCACTCAGCAGCCACCACCAACAACACCACGTCTGCTGCCAGCAAGGGCTAAATCGTTTTTTTTTTAGAGGCAAGTAAAGTTGAACAAAACAGGTCAGAGCTCTGTAAACAAGGCTCCTATCCGCTCAACGGCTATCTCCTCAATGCGATTTTCGCGCCGTTGAGCGGGAGGAGCCTTGTGGGGGTGGTCACGTGACGCTAGTAGCGTATCAGAGGCGAGACTCACCATGACAGGCAGACCGTGGGTGGAGCCAGAGCACAGGCTGAAGTCAGCTCGCACACTTCAGCCTGTGCGAATAGGGCTCTATTACCAGTGCCGGGCTGGGAGGAGCAACGCCTGCACAGTGATGCATAGAGATCACTGTGCAGGATAGGGTTTTGCTTGATCGCACGTGCGATCAGTGTCTGCTCTGCCATGTCTCTGCCAGGTGTGCACAGTGCGCGCACTCGCGCAGTGAGAGCAGCCCGAGGAGGAGACGCTAGTGACTGATGCGGTGACGTCAGCGTCCGCCTGGGTCCTAGCTCCCTCCTGCTTCAAATCTAATCTATCCTTGTGTGGTATATAATATTTTTAAATATTACCAGTCCTACAGCAGGCTGAGAGGGCAGCTAGTGGGGTGGCTACAAAAAACAGAGCCTACATTATATTATAATAAATAATAACACACACACACTAATAAAAAAAAAAAAATTAAACAAAAAAAATTAAACATTTTTTTTTTTTTGCTGATTTTTTTTTTTTTTTTTTGGCTCATTTTTTTTTTCCTCCTTGCCCCCTGGGGGGGGGTTCACGTGCGAATGTGCACAACTGGAGGAGCCTCCACTGATGCATAGTAGAAGTATCCATATACTATAAGCATGGGTATAAGGATGTAGATCAATCTATTGCTTGAGTACCCTAGTAAATAACTTACATAATCAAACATATAAATTATACTTAAAAATATCTGCAAGAAGAAACATTATATTGCTAACTTCAAAAACATATACTAATGACTGTTTCAACCATTATGTCTAGGTTATGGTACATCTAATAACTAAATACAAACAAAGTGATCTAAGGAGGTTATACGTAGAGATACATACCTATCCTGGCAGACTTAAAGGGACATGAAACACAACATTTTTCTTTCATGATTCAGATAGAGAATACAATTTTAAACAACTTTCCAATTTACTTCTATTATTTATTTGGCTTCATTCTCTTGTTATTCTTTGCTAAAAGATTTATCTATGAAAGCTCAGGAGCAGCAGAGAACCTAGGTTCTAGCTGCTGATTGGTCGCTGCATATATATACCAATTGCCATTGGCTCACCCATGTGTTCATTTAGAAACCAGTGGTGCATTGCTGCTCCTTCAACAAATGATACCAAGAGAATAAAACTAATTAAATAATAGAAGTAAATTAGAAAGTTGTTTAAAATTGTATTCTCTATCTGAATAATGAAAGAACATTTTTGTTTTTCATGTCCCTTTAAGGCTTAGGTATAGCTTAGTCATCTGAACTTAAACTAAAAAAAATGAAAATAAACTTTACCTCTAAAGGGTACACTGTTGAAATTGTTGGACATTCATGTCAGGTTGTGACAGTTCTATTGACTATCTGTAAACAAAAGTTCCTGGTTAGACTGTGAACTATCCTAAATGTTTACCTTAATAAACTGAGACCTCAGGTTTAAACCTTTCGTCCTTGCTGAGAGTACAAGAGTAAGATATTACATTGATTTGGATAAATTACATAATAGCAGCTCATGAACAGTCTCTTGAAGCAGATTGGCCTTTCCGTTTAGATGGTTGGGTGGACCTTCTAGTTAGATTTTGCCATTCTGGTGCTGTCACTCTCAATCCTCCAGAGTCTAAGGACATCTCACTAGTTGTGTCAGATTGATGTTGAAGGCCTAAGGAAGCCATCAATTTCAGGCTCCGGTCTAGAGTAGAGACAATGTATGTTTGGTTTTCAAATTGGAAAATTAGTTTAACTTGGATTCCCCATAGGTACTTTACGTTATTCTTGCATAAACATTGGGTTATTGAGTGAAAAGAGTGTCTTTTGGCCAGAGTGTTTGAGGACAAATCTGGAAAAAAATTAAATAGCACTGTATGGATCTCTCAAATTTTTGTTAAAGAAGGATGCTCTTAGAATTTTTTCTTTAAAAGTGTAATAGTGCAGCCTGATTGTCACATCTCTAGGGAGATATGTAGATTCATTTCTAGGTCAGAGGGTTCTGTGTGCCCTATCTATCAGGGGGTCCTGGTGTTGGAGGGATCCTAAAAGTTCCTTAAAGAGTCCTATGTCTTCAGGTATACCTCTTACTCTGATATTGTTCCGGCGAGACCTATCTTCAAGGTCCGCCAGCTTAGTTTCCAGATCAGATATTGTTTTCACAGAGTCTGAGTATGAGAGGGGATATTTGAATAATCCACTGCAAAGTACTCATGTTTATCTTTTAAGCTCAATTACAGCGGTTTTAAGTTCTTGCTTTAGGGAGGAGTGATGGGTATCCATTTTATCGGAAAATGCTTTGATAGAATATAAAATTGAAGTATGTCCCATGGAAGCTCTATCTGTAGCCTAAACTTCTGCTAAAGTCGCTGTTTTAAGGGAGACTAAAGTGTCCCTAGACTAGAGTCTTCATGTGAGAGATCATTGTCATATTGTATTTTACTGTTAAAGTGATCTCCCACAGTGCATTTGGGAAGTTCAGAATGTTTGTTTTTTCTTAGTTGGGTGAACCATGGCCGCAAAAAGCTGGATAGCAATTGTGAGATAATATAACAATTTTTTTTATAGAAAAGCACAGTGTATACAAAATAAGATAAGGAACCTTGGAGTGTATATTTTTCAAGGCCGTTAAAGTACTGTAATATCCAACGCACATTTCAGCTTTTTGAAGTGAAAACGTGCGTTGGATATTAGAGACCATAAACGGACCTGAAAAAATATACACTCACATGTTTTTCTGGCACACCGTGTATTTGCTGTTTAGTAGGCCTGCTTTGTACCAGGCTGGCCTCTATACTCGAGATTGGTTTCTTGAATTCTATTATATTACTTTGTTTATACAATCTGTATTTCTGCCCTATGTTTTTAGAATAAATATTGTTTTTATCCACTTCCTGGAGTTCCTGGGTTTCTTGAGTCTCCAGGGGAGCTGTGGGGCTTTATACCAATCTGCCTATCAACTAAAAGCTTAGTTATAGCTCAGAAAACTGTGAGTACTATTCTTCTGTTCTGAGACCACATTCCCTAATAGGCTTCACTATATTTTGTTTTTCCTTCTTTCCTGTGAGGTGGGTGAAGATCATCACTTCACTACACTTCAATCAAGCAAGTTTTGGGACACTATTCTGGTCCTTCCTCTTTGAACTCTGTGACATATCCTTATTTTATTTTGCATACACAGTTTGTTTTTTTCAATTCTATTTTCATTTTTAGTGTACACATAAGTATTTACATTTGATAATTTTTTAATTATAACAAATGTTATGAGTTATAGTTCTTATAGTGTGTTCTCATGGTGGGAAGGTCTCTATTACCCCCTGGGTAGGGATATTAGGACCCTTAAAGGGTTGAGATTACTGCTATGTGTCTATTTGTATGCCAATGTTGGTAGTAATCCCTGGGTGGTACTTTATCTTGGAGTCAATTGATTTGAAAGGTTATCTAGGGGTGTGCTTATTGATCAAAATTGTAGAATAGTCCTTATCCTATAATGTCCACTTGTTGGAAGTATTTGTCTTTTCCTCTTCTCTTATTTCCTAACACTGAGTAGTTGAATAGAATTTACTCTCTCATTATATCATTATGCGCAGGGAAAGGCTAGTAGAGCAGTGTCCCTCCCCAAGAGAGTTGTCTTCTCAGGATGGTAAAAGGTTTGTGAGTATGACCCGCTTATGACCTTTTAGTGGGAAAGGGGAGGGGGGGGCGAGAGAACACTAGTAGGTGGAATAAAGCAAATGAAACTAGATCAAAGAAAATGTCAGGAGTATGTCTGTATATGCCCCAGTAGTACATGTACATAGAGAAGATGGTCTTGTAGTTATTGAGGTGTCACCCTAGTTTAAGGACTGAATAAAGGCTGCTATTAGTTTGTGACAGATTGAAATAGATTAAGACACTGGCAGATTATATAGGATGGCAGACCAAAATGCTGAAGGTAGCAAAAAGTTCAATGTTTGGTTACCACCAGTTCTTGTCATTAGTCTGGCATTTAATCAGGAGCCTCCTAGGGTAGGGATATCAGTAGGGACTGCTGAGGCCTGTGTAATCCCAGTGAGGGGATCAGCAGTAGATGTGAATCTGCACTTGCTCAGACAAGTTTTCCTCCTGATTGTGTTGAGCAGAGGTATCTAAGGATACTTTAGAAACACCCACCTTTGTTTTCTTCTGTCACAGCAAGGGTAAAACAGAGGCCTCAATCTCCTGCAGGACAGTTCCTCGATAGATCAATATGGCGGCTTTTCATGCCACAAATGGAGCATCTGATAGTGACAACTACGCGGATCTGTCTGATCAGAGTTCACAGACACACAACTGCTCTTAGGATAACCAGCTCCGATAAGCTCCATGCAAGTACTGAGGGTTTTACAGATCTTAGACCCCACAAATAATCCACGAATCACTGCCAATCAGGCCGCAGTATGTCACTGTGTTTGCACTGGCATCTACTGCTCTGTGCGATCTTTGCTGGGCTTCCAGAGGTGGTAAGGCTAACGGTCCGTGTGTTGCTCAAGTTTGAGAGCTAGTATGGTCAACATATTGCAGGGGAAAACAAGTATATAATGTGCTTTGAGCACAGAAAAAAATACACTGACAATACTTTCGGAGGTTCAAAAAGTGAAAAATGTTGATCAACTCCTTAATATTTTAATTTATATTTCAATTTTAAAATATTTTTCTTAATTAATTACACCCATATGCAATATCACTTAAATGTCAAATGATTTAAAATTCTTTCACCTCTCAATAATTGCATTATTTCTACGTTGGCAAGTAGAGTATTTCTTCTTATGAACAATCAAAAAAAAAAAACTTTAGAAAAATATATTGCAAATACAGGCTCCAAAGTGGAAACACAACGCAACAAATGTGAATATGTTTGTGATCACTGAAATACAGGTTAGACAATTGAAACAAAATTGAGTACAGCCATGCAAACTAGCCTAATTGCATGAACATGGTTATAAAATGTCCTGTGAACATGAGAACTTTCTCAATTTTGAGCCTATGAGCTGTGTCTATCTGCACCTCTGCATCATGGCTCCACATTAAAACAAATTGCCAGATGCTATGATCCAGCTTGGACTTGAATCAATGACCTGGTTCTCAGTCTGCTGCTGCAGTTTCCCAGCCTGCTGTTTACCTCTTTGTCACCAGATGGCTTGTTCACAGGCTGAGATTTCTGGGATTCTGTTACCTGCAGCCTTGGCTCTCTGTCTCCACATGCCAGCCAGCTGTAGGTAATTATGTAATCAGCAGTATGCTATATTAGGCAGGTTTGTTGTGAGTTATGGGCCTTGACATTTAGAGTTATACTCTGTCTGAGCATATCTTCGAGATTCCTTGTTGGATTTCCTGGTGCCTGACTTCTGTTTTGTTTGAGACTTCTCTACTGGATTATTTCCGTGGCACTGTGTTTTGTTTCTGGACTGATTTTCTGGCATCTGGCTATGGCTTGTTTCCTGCACACTTTAAATATTACAATTGGGACCTACATTTAATTAAACCTACACTAACTAGCTCAGGCGATGCAGTCTCAACAACTGATACCTGGTGAGACAAACATGGCCGCTACCCTCCTCGCAACCTGCAATTTGAACATATCGATCTTGTGTCAATGTGTCGAAATCAAAATGCAGGCTACTCCAACTAGCAAACTCCCCCTGAATGTCTATAACTATGTCATGACTAAGCTACACTCCCCCTGCTCTGCCTCACTACCTCTTACCGACCACCTACACTTATGTCACAGCTAACCTAACTCCCCCTAACTGTTTACACCTATGTCACTCCTAACCAACACATCCCTGGAACTCGAAGGTAAGACTCTAATGCCGCCTACACTTATGTAATGTCTAAACTACACTCCCCTGGAATGCCACAGCTAACTCCCACATACTACTCCCTTCTTGGAGGAATAGGGGAACCTTCAAATCCAGTCCCCCATTCCTCCCAGAAGGTAGCAGTCCCAAACAAGTGGTATCCCTAGGTGGCTCATTAAATTGCTGACAACATACTAAAAGGGTGACTTGACCCTACTCTATCAAAAAGTATAAATCCTCTGGATCTTACAAGCTATAGAATCCCTATATGCACACTCATATAGGAGCGTGATTCTCTCTCACACGCTCTAATTATAGATTATATTTAAATACAAGACAAAGAAGAGTGGCGCCTATAAATGTACAGGCTCTAGGGGCTTTTTATGGAGTATTTCAACACCTGTATAGAATCACAATCTTTAAATAAAAACAACCTTGCTTATTAGTTCTCATGCATACAGAAGTATATAAAAGTTAAAAAAAAACATATAAGAAAGGTCTATTTAGATAAATGTATAGTATTTAATGCAGACAAATTTACAATGAAGACAAATATTCAATTCTATGATATTCGCTAAAACCAATGATATTCAATTATATAATAAAAACTAAAAACCAAATGTAAGTTGTGGCTACAAATTTAAAATTGGTATATAAGTGAAATGTCAATAAATTTCAGTAGATAAAAAAGCACGCAAACACCCTGCTTCAGGGTCGTATGTTACTTTTGCAATACAATGTTGCTTATTTTAATTTTATCCGTTATTTGGTATTTAAAGTTGATCCGTTCTGTGATTCTATTTTACCCTGTTCTAGGGTCTTGGATTACAGTACCTTATGTTAGATCGCACTAGTTGATGTGGTTCCTAAGCGTTCTGCTCAGTGTTTCCCAGCCGTTACGATATCTGTGGTGATTTTATCCAAAAACCAATCCGGGTGTGGGTTATTTGAATACAATGCTTTAGTGCCAAGGTGTAATAGTATTTCTGTTTTTCCACTCAGATTTACTGAGTAATGTGGTGAGAAGAATTCCCGTTTACTGTTAGCCTCTTTTCACTCAGTAGGTTGGTGGATATTATGTTTACATCCGCTGTGCAAACAATGCATATCGTGCAAATTGTGAAAACAAGTAATTCAACATCCTTCACTTCTATACATTTCAGCATCTATCCGATGCCTTTATCAAGATGACAGGATGTTAGTAGTTGCCGGTCTTTTATACCCTGTGTCTTAAAAGGGTAGAGTTTCTTAAAGGTTTCAGATTAAAGGCAAATTTTCATTTCAATCTCCTTATATGTTAAAATTTAATTAAAGTATCATCACAACTTTAGTTTGTTGGTACTGTCTCTAAACATTAGACCGCTGCTTCATAACTGGTGTTTCTGGCGAGCCTGCAGGCTCGCCAGAAACACAGGCCCTCAGCCTCCATCTGGAGATTGATAAATGGGCCCCTATACATTTATCTAAATAGACCTTTCTTATATGTCTTTTGTAAACTTTTATATACTTCTGTATGCACGAGAACTAATAAGCAAGGTTGATTTTATATTAAAGATTGTGATCCTATACAGGTGTTGAAATACTCCCTAAAAAAAAAAAACTAGAGCCTGTACATTCATAGGCACCACTCTTTTTTGCCTTGCGTTTGAATATGAACCTACTCTATCAGCACCCCTTTTAAAAAGTGGCAGACTGGGGCTCAATTCTGGTCCGGTGCTGAGTTCCAGAAGCCACGATAGGCCATGAGGTTCTGCCAGCACTCTAGCGTTTACCACATCTCCTTGACAAAATGTGCATTGCCATGTACAACTTAGATTATTTAACCCCTTAACAACTGAGGACGTGGCAGGCACAAACAACTCCTCTGGGGTTTCAAGCACTAGAAGCGAGCGTGATCACTTCCAGCTGCTTACAGGGTATTGCAGCGATGCCTAGATATTGAGGCATCCTGCAATACCCTCTGCTAAGCAACCAATGCAGAGCGGTCCACTCTGTGGCCCTCTCTGAAGCGGCCAGAGATGGTGCCGAATGTTGCTGGTGTGGGAGGGATAGGAGGGAGGCGGGTGGGTGGCCTATCGCAGAAGGAGGGCGGGAGGGGGTGTGAGGGGCAGGAGGGGGTGTGAGAGGGACGGGAGTCGGCGGGAGCAGGTGGAAGGGGGCAGGAGTGGGTGGGACCACTTACACTACGGAAAATGTATATTAAGTGGGAAGGAGGGAAAGGGGGATATTAGTTAGTAAAATGATCTGGGAGAAAGTAGTGTGGTAGGGGAATGAGAAGGGGGCAGCTGCACTACGGAAAAAAAGACTTTCTGCAAGTACTTAAGATGGGGGTGACCTTTGGGGGGTGGGGGAAAGAAGAGAGCTGTTTAAAATGGGTCAGAGAGGGATCAGGGGGTCAGATGTGTCAGGTGGGATCTACACTGATCTCTACACTAGAGCTAAAATTAACCCTACAAACTATATAATTAACCCCTTCACTGGTGGGCATAATACACGTGTGGTGCGCAGTAGCATTTAGCGGCCTTCTAATTACCAAAAAGCAATGCTTTTATATACTTTTGTATGCAAAATCCTATACAAGTGTGGAAATACTCCCTAAAAAAAAACTAGAGCCTGTACATTCATAGGCGCCACTCTTCTTTGCCTTGTGTTTGAATATGAACCTACTCTATCAGCACCCCTTTTAAAAAGTGGCAGACTGGGGCTCAATTCTGGTCCAGTGCTGAGTTCCAGAAGCCACGATAGGCCATGAGGTTCTGCCAGCACTCTAGCGTTTACCACATCTCCTTGACAAAATATGCATTGCCATGAACAATTCAGATTATTTAACCCCTTAACAACTGAGGACGTGGCAGGCACAAACAACTCCTCTGGGGTTTCAAGCACTAGAAGCGAGCGTGATCACTTCCAGCTGCTTACAGGGTATTGCAGCGATGCCTAGATATTGAGGCATCCTGCAATACCCTCTGCTAAGCAACCAATGCAGAGGATTCTATCAGCCAATCGGAATTAAGGTAGAAAAATCTGATTGGCTGATTGAATCAGCCAATCAGATTCAAGTTCAATCCGATTGGCTGAACCAATCAGCCAATCGGATTGAACTTGAATCTGATTGGCTGATTCAATCAGCCAATCAGATTTTTCTACCTTAATTCTGATTGGCTGATAGAATCCTATCAGCCAATCGGAATTCGACGGACGCCATCTTGGATGACGTCATTTAAAGGAACCTCATTCGTCGGGAAGTCGTCGTGCAGGATGGATGCTCCGCAGCGGAGGAGCGAAGAAAGAAGATTGAAGATGCCAATTTGCTTGAAGACATCGCCGATGGAAGAAGACTCTCTGCCGCTTGCTTCAAGACATCGCCCGGATGGAAGAAGACTTCACTGCCGCTTGCTGGAACACATCGCTCGGATCGGATGAGGAGTTCGGCCCGGCTGGGTGAATACAAGGTAGGGAGATCTTCAGGGGGGTAGTGTTAGGTTTATTTAAGGGGGGTTTGGGTTAGATTAGGGGTATGTGGGTGGTGGATTGTAATGTTGGGGGGTGGTATTGTGGGTTTTTTTTGCAGGCAAAAGAGCAGTTTTCTTTGGGGCATGCCCCCACAAAAGGCCCTTTTAAGGGCTGGTAAGGTAAAAGAGCTTTGAACTTTTTTTAATTTAGAATAGGGTAGGGAATTTTTTTATTTTGGGGGGCTTTATTATTTTATTAGGGGGCTTAGAATAGGTGTAATTAGCTTAAAAATCTTGTAATCTTTTTTTTATTTTTTGTAATTTAGTGTTTTTTTTTTTTGTAATTTAGTTTAGTTTATTTAATTGTATTTTTAGATAGATATTTGTAGTTTCTTTAATTTATTGATAGTGTAGGTGTATTTGTAACTTAGGTTATGATTTATTTTACAGGTAATTGGGTAATTATTTTAACTAGGTAGCTATTAAATAGTTAATAACTATTTAATAGCTATTATACCTAGTTAAAATAATTAACAATTTACCTGTAAAATAAATATAAACCCTAACATAGCTATAATGTAATTATTAATTATATTGTAGCTATCTTAGGGTTTATTTTATAGGTAAGTATTTAGATTTAAATAGGAAGATTTGAATTAATAATATTAATATTAGATTTATTTTAATAAGAGTTTAGTTAGGATGTTAGAGTTAGATAGGGTTATTAAACTTAATATATATATAATATAATAACGATATTAACTATATTAACCCTAATATAATTAGGGTTAATATAGTTAATATATATAATATAATAACTATATTAACTATATTAACCCTAATATAATTAGGGTTAATATAGTTAATATAGCTGGCGGCGGTGTAGGGGGATTAGATTAGGGGTTAATACATTTATTATAGGTGGCCGCGGTGTAGGGGGATGTAGATTGTAGGCAAAAGAGCAGTTTACTTTGTGACAAAGCCCCGCCAAAAGCCCTTTTAAGGGCTGGCAAAAGAGCTGTTACTTTGGGGCATGCCCCGCAAAAAGCCCTTTTAAGGGCTGGCAAAAGAGCTGTTACTTTGGGGCATGCCCCGCAAAAAGCCCTTTTAAGGGCTGGCAAAAGAGCTGTTACTTTGGGGCAATGCCACGCAAAAAGCCCTTTTCAGGGCTATTTGTAGGGTTAGACTTAGGTTTAGTGGTAGGGATAGTTTAGTATTTCAGGGGTTAAATAATTTAATATAGCTGGCGGCGGTATAGGGGATTAGATTAGGGGTTAATAATTTTACAATAGATAGCGGCGGGGTAGGGGCTCACTTTAGGGGGTAGGTAAGGTAGAAGGCGGCGGTAGTTAGGGGCTCACTTTAGGGGGGTTATAGATTTAATATAGCTGGCGGCAGTTTAGGGGTTAATAATTTTATTAGGTTGCGGCGGGCTCCGGGAGCGGCTGTTTAGGGGTTAATAATTTTATTAGGTTGCGGCGGGGTTTGGGAGCGGCGGTTTAGGGGTTAATACATATTTTATTGTTAGGCTAGTGAGGGGGGATAGCAGATAGAGGGTTAGACGTGTCGGGCTATGTTAGGGAGGCGTGTTAGACTTGTCGGGCTATGTTAGGGAGGCGTGTTAGACAGTGCGGGTGATTTAGACTTTAGTCAGGTTTTGTAGGCGCCGGCAGTTTCTAACGTGCCGTAAGTCACTGGCGACGCCAGAAATTTGTACTTGCGCAGATTTCTGGACATCGCTGGTTTATCAGACTTACGGCACGTTAACGGCACAGTATATGGGATAGCTCGAGTTGCGAGCTGAAACTGCGGGCGACGCGGGTTCCCTCGCTTGCGTCGCAAACTACGATCTATATCGGATCGCGCCCCTGAAGGGTTGTTCAGGGATTCTTGACAGATTTCAGATATCAGATATCACTAATTTTGAATTAAAAAAAATGCTTTGAAATAGCAAAGTGCTACTTGAACTTATAGCCCTATAATTTGCAAACAAAGCAAAGAACATGTAAACATTGGGTATTTCTAAACTCAGGACAAAATTTAGAAACTATTTAGCATGGGTGTTTTATGGTGGTTGTAGATGTGTAACAGATTTTGGGGGTCATAGTTAGAAAAAGTGTGTTTTTTTCCATTTTTTCATAATATTTTATAATTTTTTTATAGTAAATTATATGATATGATAAAAATAATGGTATCTTTAGAAAGACCATTTAATGGCGAGAAAAACGGTATATAATATGTGTGGGTACAGTAAATGAGTAAGAAGAAAATTACAGGTAAACACAAACATTGCAGGAATGTAAAAACAGGACTGGGGCCGATTTATCAATGTCTGGTAGACATGATCCACTGTAGCGGATCATGTCCGCCAGACATCGTTCTGGTGAACTGTTAAGCAATGCCACCCCCTGAGATTCGCCGTTTGCAGGGGGTGTCAATCAACCCGATCATACACGATCATGTGGATTTATGTAGCAGCCTCAGAGGAGGCATATGAGATAATGGCCAGTAGTCTTAAGACTGCTGCTTCTTAACTCCTGTTTCCGGCAAGCCTGAAGGAAACAGCAGCATTAGGGCACATTCGGCCCTTAATAAATCGGCCCCTTGGTCTTTAATGGTAAGAAAATTGAAAAAAGGTCTAGTTACTAAGGGGTTAAAGTATTGTAGATATCTTAAAAAGGATTAAATGGTTGCTTGCTATTATTTCTAACATAAATATATATTTGAAAATATATGTTTATGTTTAAAATAATAGAAAGCATAATTAAAAAACATTTACTATACATATATACAATGCTTTAAACCAGTGCTTTCCAAACTGTGTGTCGGGACACACTAGTGTGTCGGCAGGAGTGTGTTGGTGTGTCCCTGCTTCAGCACAAATTTTTTTTAAATGTATTTTTTTTTTTGGTTTCTGAATTTCCGCCTGCCTGCTATGCATATCACATGGTTGACACGTGATTGATACCATGTGGGTCACAGATCATCTTAACCTATTGGCGCAACTCAGTGAGAACTGAAACTATTCCCATTGGCGGCTTCGATGGCACATTGGTTCCTGACTGCACGTGTAGTCTCTTTAATTGGCACGTGACTGCATGTGTAGTCATTGAGTGGGACAGCAGTGTGTTTGCAGAGCGAGCAGTAGTCAATCGGACTCACCGAGCTCTGAGGGCGGCAGCCTAAATGCTGAGCTGAAGTCAGAAGTCAGTGGGTTTTTTTGCAACTAGCTCCCAGTAGTGCATTGCTGCTTTTGCTCTTGATATATGGATAGGAAGTGGAAACTTAAAAATGCTTGATGATGAAATGCGAGTGTCTTTATCTAATATTCCACCAAGTTTTGGTTTGCGTTATGGCTTTTAAGGCTGAAAAAATGGCAATTTCAGCGTAAAAACAGTAACGCAGCTATTGCGAGTTGTGTTGGTATAGCTATACCGCAAGCATTTTAGCCCGTAATGCAACATCCATCCCCCACTCAAAAAATGACGTTTTTGCATGGGATTTCCATAGCGCCAGTATTACAGTGGTGAGGCTAAAAAGCTTGCTTTATGCTCTTTACTGATATGATCCATACCGCCATCTGAGACCAGTAGTTATGAGTTTTGCGCCACAAAAATGTTTCATAAAAATCATAACTAAAGCGTTACAAATTACACTAACACCCACAAACTACCTATTAACCCCTTAACCACTGCCCTCCAACCTCGCAAACACTATATTAAATTGTGACTATTAAATAAATTTATTAACCCCTAATCTGCTGCTCGCGATATCGCAACACTAATAAAAATTATTAACCCCTATTCCTCCGCTCCCTGACATCACCAATACTATAATAAAGTTATTAACCCCTGGAGCTCTGGCCTCCCACATCTCTGCAACTAAATAAATCTATTAATCTCTAAATCTCCTGCCTCCCACATCTTCACCATTAAATAAACCTATTAACCCCTAAACCGCCGGCCCCTCAAAATACTAAATTAAAATATTAACCCCTAAACCTAACACAACTTTAAATTAAAATTGCATTACAACTATATTTAAATAAATAAAAACTTACTTGTGAACTAAAAATAAACCTAACATTAGACTATAAATTAACCTAACCTTACTATTCTAATAAAATAAAAAATACTACCAATTAAAATATCTAATATCTGATTTGAACAGCCAATAGGATTTCAGTAGCTCTCATCCTATTGGCTGTTTTGAACAGCCAATAGGATATTAGAAGCTCTCATCCTATTGGCTGATTTGAATTTGAAGAATCAAATCAGCCAATAGGAATGCAAGGTATGCCATTTTGAAATGGCTACCTTGCATTAAAGCTTTAGTGTACAGCGGGGACTGTATGAAGAGGACGCTCTGCACTGGATGTTTTCGCCGCTCCGCACTGCTGGGCTAAAGATAGAAGATGCCCCCACGATGGATCAAGAGGTCGCTGCCTGGATGAAGACTTCTCACCGCCTGGATATCCGGACTTCAGCAACCTTGAGTAGATATTCTGGGGTTAGTGTTAGGTATTTTTTTTTTGGGGGGGGTTTCAGATTAGGGTTTGGACTTTTGAAAAGAGCTAATTGCCCTTTTAAGGGCAATGAAAATGAACTAAATGCCCTTTTAAGGGCAATGCACACACAAATGCCCCTTTAAGGGCAATGGGTAGCTTAGGTATTTTTTAAAGTTAGGTTTTTTATTTTGGGGGGTTGGTTGGGTGGTGGGTTTTACTGTTGGGGGGCTTTGTATTTGTTTGACATTTAAAAGAGCTGTTTAACTAAGGGCAATGCCCTACAAAAGCCCATTTTAAGGGCTACTGGTAGTTTATTGTAGGCTAGGGATGTTTTTCTTTTGGGGGGGCATTTTTATTTTTATAGGGCTATTAGATTGTGATTCTTTTTAATTTTGATCATTTTGTTTATTATTTTAATAAGCTTTGTGTTTTTAATTTTTTGTAATTTTACGGCTAGATTTAGAGTTTTGTCGGTAACGACCCGCGTAGCTAATGCTGGCACCTACCTACACTTATTAACCCCTAATCTGCTGACCGGACCTCACTGCTACTATAATAAAGTTATTAACCCCTAATCTGCCCTCCCTAACATCACCGACACCTAACTTCAAGTATTAACCCCTAATCTGCCGACCGGACCTCACCGCTACTCTATTAAATTTATTAACCCCTAAAGCTAAGTCTAACCCTAACACCCCCCTAAGTTAAATATAATTTTATTCTAACGAAATAAATTAACTCTTATTAAATAAATGATTCCTATTTAAAGCTAAATACTTACCTATAAAATAAATCCTAATATAGCTACAATATAAATTATAATTATATTGTAGCTATTTTAGGATTAATATTTATTTTACAGGCAACTTTGTATTTATTTTAACCAGGTACAATAGCTATTAAATAGTTAATAACTATTTAATAGCTACCTAGTTAAAATAATTACAAAATTACCTGTAAAATAAATCCTAACCTAAGTTACAATTAAACCTAACACTACACTATCAATAAATTAATTAAATACAATACCTACAAATAACTACAATTAAATAAACTAACTAAAGTACAAAAAATAAAAAAGAACTAAGTTACAAAAAATAAAAAAAATATTTACAAACATTAGAAAAATATTACAACAATTTTAAACTAATTACACCTACTCTAAGCCCCCTAATAAAATAACAAAGCCCCCCAAAATAAAAAAATGCCCTACCCTATTCTAAAATTAAAATAGAAAAACAATTTTACCTTACCAGCCCTTAAAAGGGCCTTTTGCGGGGCATGCCCCAAAGAATTCAGCTCTTTTGCCTGGAAAAAAAAAACATACAATACCCCCCCCTAACATTACAACCCACCACCCACATACCCCTAATCTAACCCAAACCCCCCTTAAATAAACCTAACACTAAGCCCCAGAAGATCTTCCTACCTTATCTTCACCACACCGGGTATCACTGATCGGTCCAGGCTCTGATGTCTTGATCCAAGCCCAAGCGGGGACTGAAGACATCTTTCCTCCGGCTGAAGTCTTGATCCAAGTGGCGGCTGAAGAAGTCCATCTTCGGGCAGACATTGGGGTGGCAGATTAGGGGTTAATAAATATTATGTAGGGGTCGGCGGTGTTAGGGGCAGCAGATTAGGGGTACATAGGGATAATGTAGGTTGCGGCGGTGTGCGGTCGGCAGATTAGGGGTTAAAAAAATTTAATAGCGTGGCGGCGATGTGGGGGGACCTTGGTTTAGGGGTACATAGGTAGTTTATGGGTGTTAGGGTACTTTAGAGCACAGTAGTTAAGAGCTTTATGAACCGGCGTTAGCCCAGAAAGCTCTTAACTCCTGGCTTTTCTCTGCAGCTGGAGTCTTGTCGTTAGATTTCTAACGCTCACTTCAGCCAAGACTCTAAATACCGGGCGTTAGAAAGATCCCATTGAAAAGATAGGATACGCAAAGGGTGTAGGGGGATCTGTGGTATGGAAAAGTCGCAGCTGGAAAGTGAGCGTTAGACCCTTTCCTGACTGACTCTAAATACCAGCGGTAGCCCAAAACCAGCGTTAAGAGCCTCTAACGCTGGTTTTGACGGCTAACGCCAAACTCTAAATCTAGGCGTAAGTGTTTAATATTTTTTGTAATTTTAGATTTTTTTTATTTTTTTCTTAGTGTTAGGTTTTTTAAATTTGTAATTTAGTATTTTTATTTGGTAATATTTTTTATTTTATTAGAATAGTAAGGTTAGGTTAATTTATGGTTTAATGTTAGGTTTATTTTTATTTCACAGGTAAGTTTTTATTTATTTAAATATAGTTATATTGTAATTTTAATTTAAGGTTAGGAGGGTGTTAGGTTTAGTGGTTAATAGTTTAATTTAGTGTTTTGTGTTGTGGGGGGCCGGGTGCTTAGGGGTTAATAGGTTTATTTAGTGGGGGAGATGTGGAGGGCTGGAGGTTTACGGGTTCATAACTTTATTATAGTGGCAGCGATGTCGGGGAGCAGTGGATTAGGGGGTTAATAACTTTTATTAATGTCAGCGATGTCAAGGGTGGCAGATTAGGGTTGTTTAGACTTGGGCAATCTACTTATCAAGCCGTCAACCACAAATACGCTGGAATTCCGCAGCGTATTAGTGGCGATCCTGATTCCCCTTAGTTATCAAACCCTACAGACCAGCAAAAGTAGAATTTTGTGACGTAACATACAATCCGCCCAGCAAAGTCTGACACAGATCGATGCTTACGTCATTACAGATGTTC
Organism: Bombina bombina; assembly: GCF_027579735.1. Lineage (NCBI taxonomy): Eukaryota > Metazoa > Chordata > Amphibia > Anura > Bombinatoridae > Bombina > Bombina bombina. Next base: position 136,397,434 of record NC_069506.1, read on the forward strand.
TGAATGCAAATTCGGCACTATCTGACTACTTTTGCTAGTCATCAAAGTTCTACCAGGTACGCTCGCCACTATTACGGCCCAGTGTACCTGGTTTTCAATACGCCGCCCTGGAGGCAGCGGATACCATAGGAATCAATGGGAGTCTGAAAGAAGCGAAAGCTCATGTTCGCTGCTGCCCGATATCCCATTGATTCCTATGGTAATGTTTACACCTAATACCCTAACATGTACCCTGAGTCTACACACCCCTAATCTGCCGCCCCCTACACCACCGCCACCTACATTATACTTATTAACCCCTAATCTGCCGCCCGCCACCGCCGCCACCTACATAAAGTTATTAACCCCTAATCTGCCCCCTACACCGCCACCTACATTATGTTATTAACCCCTAATCTGCCGCCCCCACACCACAGCCACTATATTAAATTTATTAACCCCTAAACCTAAGTCTAACCCTAACCTGAACACCCCCTAACTTAAATATAATTTAAATAAATCTAAATAAATATTCCTATCATTAAATAAATTATTCCTATGTAAAACTAAATACTTACCTGTAAAATAAACCCTAAGCTAGCTACAATATAACTAATAGTTACATTGTATCTAGCTTAGGGTTTATTTTTATTTTACAGGCAAGTTTGTATTTATTTTAACTAGGTAGAATAGTTACTAAATAGTTATTAACTATTTACAAACTACCTAGCTAAAATAAATACAAAAGTACCTGTAAAATAAAATCTAACCTAAGTTACACTAACACCTAACACTACACTATAATTAAATTAATTCCCTACATTAAATACAATTAAATACAATTAAATCAAAGTACAAAAAACCCCACTAAATTACAGAAAAAAAAAAAAAAAGGAAAAAAAAAAAATTACAAGATGGGGGCGGAGCTAACTCCTGAACTGAGCGATCGCACTCTTAGTGAGCTCCGCTGGAAATTCTGAATAAAAGTAAATTTCTGGGTAAAATTCACTCTGGTAACCGGCTTATCCTACTCCTGAAGCACCCAAACCCCTCCTAGCACCTTTTCAGAGGGGAGCTCCAGCTCAATCCGGCTGATTAAAGTTTTTCTTTGGCCCTGGTTTGCGGCACTACAAGGGGCCTGGACATTTGCCTGCAACACCGCTACTTGTCCCTGGACCGAGAAGGCTAAGCTTACCTCCTATCAACACCGGTGACTCCGGAGGGTCGGGGCTCCGCTCCGGAGCCGTCCCGGTTGCAGCTGCGTGGGCTCCACCTGTGAACCGGAGCTCAGTATAGGACACCCCTGTGACCGATATTCGATATCGGAAGAAGCCTCTTTTAGTACCCTCGGTGCCAACATCATACCCTGTCAGGAAATCTATTGCCGGGCACCCGGTACTTACCTGCCTACATTCCCCTTGAAGTTTCCTGGAGCGGCGCGAACAGCCGCCATCTTGCCTGGTGCAGGGATAGAGGAGCAGTAGCGCAGCCTGTCAGAGCAAGACTCGGGACTATTTCTACTACCCAGCTCTACTTACAGGTGTCGCGGTAAGCAAGACATCTCTTCTCCTGATCAGCACAAGCCTCCTCCGAGCTCCGGAGCTGAGATCACCTTTTCCCCACTGCTCCTGGATCCAGGCCTGGCTGCCTTTCTGCAGTGGGTGTGAAGAGGCACTCACTACCACTGTTCTTCTACTCTCTCCCGACTAACACGAGTGACCGGCTTTCTGATAGACTCTTTGGGACACCGGTAAGCCTGTACTTTCCCACATTCTATAATCCCTGGGCCTGAGCAGAGGGGGGTTAGAACTGTTCCCCCCCACCACCACCACAATCTGCCCCTCAGGGTCACTTTTACATATAAGGGTCACTCAGAGTATTCAAAACCCTTTCCAGTTGAGGCCCTTCTCCTGCATATTTTAACCCCCTGGGTCCCTGCACACCTACATGGGCATATCATTTATATACTCTACGGAATTCTTCCTGTTATGGGAGGCAGATTCATTTAATTCACCTTGCCTTCTCTGTGAACTGCCTTTCCTGTGATATTCTCCCTACAGGGAACAGTTTATGCTACTGCCTTATCTCCAAGACTGTACTGTGGATTACAGCCTTCCTTCAAATTGAAAAATTTAGGCCCAAGAGCTGCTGCAACCTATCTGTGACTACCTCTTAACTTGCAGCACTATAATCCTTTGGACTATACATATACCTATATTTTTTCTACTCTGGGGACTGCCCTTATGGACGTGTCTGAGCTATGCTACCATTGGCACCTTGAAGCTCTGTTTATGGGTTACAGTGTTTAGACTGCTGTGATATAGGGGCTGCTGCGCCAGCTAATTTGTTCTTGGGCCCTCATACCCAAGTGTAGTGTCATTATTTTTTCTAACCAAATATTTTTCTTTACAGGCTCCTAACATTAAGAATTGTACTGTTACCTCATATCTTACATTTGCTTATTGTACAGATACCTTACCATCACCTAATCACACACACACACAGATTAGCGAACCCACCTAACAAATAAGTTTTAGGCCTCAAATAGCTACAAGCACATTCTCGCACTTATTCCCCTTAACTCCAGCCCCTGAGATTACAATTGATACGGAATTAGGTCTGCAGAGGGAGTTTAAGACTAACCTTCCTTAAATATCTCAAGCATAGCAGCGTTGAATAGCATAACACCCTCATTCTTTGCAAACCTGTGTCCACAAATTTAATATCATCCAGAAACGTATTTATCTTTATGCTGCAGCAATCACAGCCCTCCATTGTTGGGTAAATGTATTGAACTCTGCAGTTGTCAGTAACCCAGGGACAGGTTTTCCTGAATAGATCTCCTAATATACAGCTGCTCATACCAGCATAATAAGGGTGGACATTTTGCTGCTTATTTTTGCTTTGCATAAAACTTTCACACAGAACTATTGCTGTAGCTCATTAATCCGCTGAGTTACACTGTTTATTAATTCTCTCTGGCACCTCTCCCTTTCCGGTCCAGCCAGTCTGGGCTGGTCACTTCCCTTCTCCTTTTTCCCTTCTATATAGTCGTATCCCACCACTCCCTGGGGTGCCAGTGACTCACATACCTGCATTTATGTGTTGAGATCGAAGGGTTCAATTACTACCTATTATTGGATGCTGTAACAAAATGTCATAAATATAGAAAGTGTTATTGACCCCTGCTCCGCAGTCTAGCAATACATACCAGACCTAGTAAACTTTACTGTAAGGTGCTTTATACTTTTCAGATTGTTTTCAGAGCGCTCTATAAGAGAAGGTTGGTATTAACCTTTAACCTACAGGCATACCTAAAAGTCTTAATAAAATGCCCCACGGGCCCAGGCGTCAGGGGAAACCCTCCACTACCACTCAGAAGACTGTTTATGACCACTTTACTCAATCGGGAAAGGAATCTAACCCTGTCACCAACGAGGAGATGAGCGACCCTGAGTCGATCGATGCTGAATCTCATTCCAGTGTGCGCTCAGAAGCGCCTTCACACCATTACATTACTAAGGCTACCCTACAGCATATGTTGGCCAGTCAAACGCGCTCTATCACCCAGGAAATTCAACGGTCTTCTGCGGAACTGAAAAAGGAAATCTCAGAGATTGGAGAAAGAGTTGAAGCACTAGAACGGAAACAGGATGATCTAGCAGTAGATCAATCAAATCTGCTCACTTACTCTGAAACTCTAGCAGATCAGATGACTCAACTTGAATTTAAAATGGCAGACATCGAAGACAGATCTCGCAGAAATAATATCCGGTTTAGGGGTATTCCAGAAACCGTAGAAAATACTCATCTCCAACCCTACCTAAAGGAGCTGTTTAGAGTACTCGTGGGCACCCCAGACGGACACACTGATACAATGGAGAGAGCCCATAGAGCTCTAAGATCACGACTTACTCCAGCCGACAAACCAAGAGATGTAATCGTCTGCTTTCACAGCTACATATATAAAGACAAACTTATGCAAGCAGCCTTCAAAAGACTGCCTATGCCAGAAAAATTCAAGGATGTTCAACTCCTGCCTGATCTTTCAACTCATACCCTACAGTACCGTAAAACCTTTCAACAAATTACTCTGACGCTCAGGAAGGCCAATATTAAATACAGGTGGGGCCATCCTACAAACCTAGTGGTCACCAGAAACAACCAGAGCCACACAATTAACTCCATACCTCAGGGTATGGCTCTCCTGACCACATGGGGCCTACACCCGGAACAGCCTCCACCGTTACAGCCAACCCACCCAAAGCTGAGAGCTTCGGCTCCTGAATGGACTATTAAAGAGCAGAGAGCCAAGAAACCTAAAACTAACCCACCGTAAAAACACGCCTGGTAGCCTTTAACGGAACTTACCTAGACTTTATTTGACCTTGAAGTTTGACCTGTCTCCAACAGATCATAACTGAAACTGAGTTAAAGTTTGAAAAGTTTACTATTAGATAGTACAATTAAGTTATGTGTTAGATTGTTGTTTAAGGTTGTTGTCTTAATTTAAGTATTGCACATATGTAATAGCAAGTTAATTTACAATGATTACTGCGGAGCAGGGTCCATTCTAAAGACCCCTGTTTGTGTTGGCTTCTCGCCCCCCATCACAGGCAGCCCACACTAGGGCTCCACCATAGCGAACTATTTTCGCTAACTCTTCTTCACACTATCTGTTGCCTATTCCCCTCCCCCTATCCTCCCCACTCACACTAACTCTCAGTATCAAAAGACCTGACCTACTCTCCATACCTCTCTATGCCACCCCTTAAAATACTAACCCACAATGTACGAGGCCTAAACTCCCCACATAAGCGTAGCCTTTTGGCTAGATCACTCAAATTCCATAACCCTGATGTAGCATTCCTTCAGGAAACACATTGGTCGTCAGACAATCCTCCTTGCACAATATCTAAAGACTACACCGTCCTCGAATACACCTCTTTTTCAAAAAAAGCCAGAGGTACGGCAATTTTAATCCATAAAAGAATAGCTTATGAACCAATCCAAGTTCTAAAAGACCCCCAATCTTGATTTCTCATCCTAACATGTAAGCTAGACCATACTGATCATACCTTAGTTTCTATCTACCTACCTAACTCGCATCAGCCTAGATACCTCAAACGAATCCTACACACAGTCGACCGGATAAAAATAGGCAGAGTCTTACTAGCGGGGGACTTCAACATGACTTGGGATCCAGCACTAGACAGAAAAAGAACTGCCCGGACAAAACACACCACCCCTCCTGCTCAACTTTCCCAAAAGTTCAGACAAATAATTACCCACTTCTGCTACTTTGACGTATGGCGTTCACTCCATACTAGAGATAGAGACTACACCCACTTCTCATTCCCTCATAAAACATACTCTAGACTTGATTATGTTTTCTGTTCAGCAGAAACCCTTGACCTAGTCAAACATTCTAGCATCTCCCTATGCCCATGGTCCGATCATGACCTAGTCTCAGTAACTCTCCGCTCAGCGGAGCGACATAATGTGAAGCCTTCATGGCGCCTCCCGTATGACATCCTACAGGATGTTGCATTTAAGGAAACCTTGAGAAAAGACATAACCTTTTATTGTCAAACTAACGACAATAATCAGGTCAGAGACGACACATTATGGGGGGCGGCAAAGGCCACCTTTAGAGGTCTCATAATTAAAAAACAAGCTCATCTTAAAAAACTATCTTGCCTACCCCTTTCCAAATCTCATATTGAATTGCGTCGACTAGAACTCCTAAATAGAAGTACACCCTCAGACGACACCACAGCCCAAATTATACAGATTAAAAACCATATTAACCAACTAGAACTAAAACGCACCCAGGCTAACTTATTTAAGCTGAAACAAATTACTTACCATAAGAGCAACAAAGCAGATACACTACTAGCAAATAAACTTAAAAACAGAGCGAGTACCTCAAGAATTCACCAGATTCAATTTGAGAACCAGACATACCGCAAACCCTCAGATATTGGTACTTGTTTTGAGAAATTCTACTCAAACCTGTACAATCTAGAAAAAAACGCTAGTGACACTAACCCCCGCTGACAAAATATGCTCTTTCCTTCGCAGCTTAAACCTCCCCTCATTGTCACCTGACGATCAAGAAACACTCTCATCCCCCTTCACCTCTAAGGAAATCAAACATGTAATAAAGCATCTAAAACCTTTTAAAACTCCGGGTCCAGATGGCTACTCAGCAGCCTTCTACAAAACATACACAAACGAACTAACCCCACTACTCTTAAGATTTTTTAATCACGCTAGAGAACAGGGTAGGTTTAGTCAGGAATTTTTGGAAGCAACGGTGATCACTATTCCTAAACCCCAAAAAGACCCATCCCTATGCTCTAATTACAGGCCAATCTCCTTGATTAATTTAGACATTAAAATTTATGCTAAATTATTTGCTACACGTATCTCTAAATTACTCCCGAACCTCATAAACTTAGATCAAGTAGGATTTATCCCTCACCGTGAGGGGCCAGACAATACTAGACGTCTCCTAAACATCTGCACCGAATCCACAAGACTAAACAGGCCATTCTCTGTCATCTCTTTAGATGCAGAGAAGGCTTTTGACCGCGTTAGATGGTCCTACTTATGGGAAACTCTTAAAATCTTTGGCTTCCCAGATCAAATTATCAAAGCGATACAGGCTCTCTACTCCACTCCCACAGCAGTAGTTAGAGGTCTAGGCTTTGCCTCACCCCCATTCCCAATATCTAATGGCACTAGACAAGGGTGTCCACTCTCACCCCTACTCTTTGCCCTGGCAATCGAGCCACTAGCAGAACAAATCAGACAAGATAAAAAAATTGATGGCATTCGCCTACATGGCACAATTCACAAGATTGCACTCTTCGCAGACGACATCACTATATTCTCGTCAGACCCCCTAGCTTCATTCCCGAGACTGATAGAAATCTTAAACTCCTTTGGAGACATGTCACTCTACAAATTAAATCTAGATAAAACAGAAATCTTTACCTGGGGAATCCCGCAGAGCACAGTTGACACCCTCAAGGTCCAATACAGAGTACATTGCGTCAATAACTTCATCTCCCACTTAGGTGTTAAGATATCGAACAATATCCCTCAGATGATCAAAGACAACTACCTGCCCCTCTTAACCGAACTGCGTACTTTGAAAGACAAATGGGACTACACTCACATCTCATGGATAGGTAGGCTGACAGCCCTTAAGATGTCCTTTCTACCTAAAATTACTTATTTATTTAGATGTCTCCCTCTCCGTATCCCGGGATATCTCCTTCACCAATTTCAGAGTGAATTTACAAAATATATATGGCAGCACAAACCCCCCAGAGTGGCGCACAAAATCCTTCAAAGCCCCCTTAGTAGAGGAGGTATTGCCTCCCCATCAATAACTAGGTATTATGAAGGAGCCATGCTCACCCATATTTCACAATGGGGTGCTAAAGACTCCCCTAGTAAATGGAAAACCATAGAACAAGCTTCTCTCCCAAATCATATATTTTTGCCCGACTTAATTTGGATCCCGGCCCACCTAAGACGTACCACAGACATTAGCAATAACATAATACGAGAATGTCTCGCCATGTGGGACAAGCTTAGACACTACCCACACATCGCCCCACACTCTTCACCTATTACTCCCTTGACAGGTCTCCTACGAGGTTTACCTGACTCTCATCCTTATGGCTGGACTAGAATTGGAATACAAACAGTAGCTGACCTTTGGGTTACTTCACCAACCCCGCGCTTCATGACACTCTCAGAAATAAAGGCAGGCTCCAACTTACCCAGGTACATGACGTACGAATACACAAGACTAAAAAGCTTTCTTACTAGCTGGGGATTCCAACCCGAGCTACATCGACCCCGTACACTCTGGGAAACGACTTGGCAACAAGGTAACAAATTACACAGACCTTTATCAATGCATTACACTTTGATAGGAAACACAGACCCTGAGAACAAACTTCCTCACTTACTTACTTGGGAATCAGCTCTGAACCTGACTCTGACCCCACAAATATGGCAACACGTAATTTCCCTCACTAAAAAAGCACTGCACTGTGTCACACTTTTTGAAACATATTACAAACTCTTAACGAACTGGTACCTTACCCCTGCGAGACTTAATAAAATGTTTGTCTCTGCCTCTCCCCTATGCTGGCGCAATTGTGGCAAAAAAGGAGACTCCCTACACATATGGTGGGAATGCCCCAAGTTAAAACCCTTATGGAGTACATGCTTCCGTACGCTAGGGAGATTAGGCATTACACTTCCTATAACTCCTTCTAATGCCCTCTTACACATAGGCATCACTAAATTACCTAAGCATCAAGCATATCTAGCAATCTATTTGCTAACAGCTACTAAAGTGACAATAGCCAAGGCATGGAAAACTGTGACGCCCCCAAAATGGTCATGCATTCTAAACTATATGGCATATATCTACAATATGGAGAAACCTATCTTTTCCTCTCTAAATAATTCAGACCTATTTGAATTAGTGTGGGCAGATTGGCAATCTAACCACACCACTACTTGGGCCCCGAACACTAGAGTAAACACACACTAGGTAACCCTCCCCAAGTACCATCCGCATATGAACCAAATCCCTGCCTTTAACAATTACCCTCCTGTTCCTCTTTCCCCAACCCCTCCCCCCCCACCCCAATTAACCCACCCCACTTAACTTGAGCTATATTTCGTTCACTTTTTCATTTTAGGAACGCATTCTAACCTGACATATTTTTGAATGTTCAAATTTTTCTGTTCATACTCTCTGTAGGAGCCTACGTGCTCCAAATTATTTAATATGTCACTGTTGTATTTGAGAAATCTTTACTAATAAAAACTTGAAACTTAAAAAAAAAAATTACAAGATTTTTAAACTAATTACACCTAATCTAATCCCCCTAACAAAATAAAAAGCCCCCCAAAATAAAAAACCTACCCTACACTAAATTACAAATAGCCCTTATTGCCCCAAAGTAATCAGCTCTTTTACCTGTAAAAAAAATTACAAATCCCCCCCCCAACATTAAAACCCACCACCCACACAACCAACCCTACTCTAAAACCCACCCAATACCCCCTTAAAAAAACCTAACACTAACCCCTTGAAGATCACCTTACCGGGAGAAGTCTTCACCCAACCGGGCCGAAGTCCTCAACAAATCCGGCAGAAGTGGTCCTCCAGATGGACAGAAGTCTTCATCCAGATGTCATCTTCTATCTTCATCCATCCGGCGCAGAGCGGCTCCATCTTCAAGACATCCGACGTGGAGCATCCTCTTCGGCCTACGTCTTCTTGTTGAATGAAGGTACCTTTAAGTGACGTCTTCCAAGATGGCGTCCCTTAAATTCTGATTGGCTGATAGAATTCAATCAGCCAATCGGAATTAAGGTAGAAAAAATCTGATTGCATCAGCCAATAGGATTGAGCTTGCATTCTATTGGCAGATTGGAACAGCCAATAGAATGCAAGCTCAATCCTATTGGCTGATTGGATGAGCCAATAGGATTGAATTTCAGTCCTTTTGGCTGATTGTATCAGCCAATAGGATTTTTTCTACCTTGATTCAGATTGGCTGATAGAATTCTATCAGCCAATCGGAATTGAAAGGACACCATCTTGGATAACGTCATTTAAAGGTCTTGGATGACGTCATTTAAAGAAACCTTCATTCAGTCGTCGGCCGTGGACAGAAGAGGATTCTCTGCGTCGGATGTCTTGAAGATGGAACCACTCCGAGCCGGATGGATGAAGATAAAAGATGCCGTCTGGATGAAGACTTCTGCCCGTCTGGAGGACCACTTCTGCCCGGTTGGATGAAGTCTTCTCCCGGCTTCGTTGAGGACTTCAGCCTGGTTGGGTGAAGGCGTCTCATGGTAGGGTGATCTTCAGGGGGTTAGTGTTAGTTTTTTTTTAGGGGTATTGGGTGGGTTTTAGAGTAGGGTTGGTTGTGTGGGTGGTGGGTTTTTATGTTGGGGGGGTATTTGTACTTTTTTTTACAGGTAAAAGAGCTGATTACTTTTGGGGGGCTTTTTTTATTTGGTTAGGGGGATTAGATTAGGTGTAATTAGTTTTAAAATCTTGTAATTTCTTTATTATTTTCTGTAATTTAGTGGGGTTTTTTTGTACTTTAGATAATTTTATTTAATATCGGGGTGGCAGATTAGTGGTTAATAAGTATAAGATTAGGGGTGTTTAGACTCAGGGTTCATGTTAGGGTGTAGAAATAAATGTATTTTCCCCATATGAATCAATGGGGCTGCGTTAGGAGCTTTACGCTGCTTTTTTGCAGGTGTTAGTTTTTTTTTTCAGCCGGCTCTCCCCCATTGATTCCTATGGGGAAATCGTGCATGAGCATGTTCAGCCAGCTCACCGCTAACGTAAGCAACGCTGGTATTGAGGTGAGATGTGGAGCAAAATGTTACTCTACGCTCGCTTTTTTGCGGCTAATGCCGGGTTTGTAAAAGCCCGTAATACTAGCGCTGTCTGTAAGTGAGCATAAACTGCTCGTTAGCACCGCACCCCTGTTAACGCAAAACTTGTAATCTAGGTGTTTGTTTCTTCATATCATATCTAGATTTATATGAATAGTAACTAGTGCAAAGAAGCATACCTAGGAGTCATCTTCACACATCAGTGAATTATGTCTATTTAAATTTAAGCTACGATACAGTATATAGTATTCTCCCTATCAGGCATTGGTATTGAACACACTCCCACATATTAACCTATCACAAGGAGATGGGAGGGGTTACTAACCAATTCACCTATCACAAGGAAAAAGAGGGGTATTACGTATCATTCCGGGATAGGTAGACATATTAACCAATGGGTATTTAAGGTTGGCTCAGTTTTTCCGCATTCAGTAAATAATAGTAACATTAAGAAAGGTGTATTACACGCCAAAACACATTTGTTTGTGTAATTTACTGTCTCTCACACCTCTGTCATCTGATGCCAATATATGCAGTTATCGACCAAGAAAGAGGGAGGTGTGGGACCGTATGAATGTTGTTTTTAGTGTGGTGAAAGCTGTTGTAACAGGTTATCCTGTACAATTTTATACCAATATATTAAAAGTTATATATTATATATTATATTGTTACAATCCCTTTCTTTGCCCCACTTCTTTTAAGTGGGGTTTATGTTGTACATTTATAATAGGGCAGCATCGGTCCTATTTATTTAGGGCTTATCCTCTAACACTATTCACAGTGCCAGTAAATTCCCCTCTTTTTTTGCACAATATGTCCAAGGCCCATTTGGTATTACATTTCTGAAAGGGGAGTTTTAGATATCTTTGGCAAAGCATCATATAAAGTCACAAATTACAGCTGTGCATCACAATTCTGGAAGGGTTTTTTTTAGATATGTTTGGTTAAAGGGTCATAGAAGGCAGCTAATTGCAGCTGTGCACCATAGTTCTACAAGGGTATTTTGGAGAAAGGGTTAATCTCTTGTTTGCTCAGGCATAACTGCCTGAATTAAATTATATGATTTCCATGCAACCAGCCATCCACATTTATGGCAAGTGTGATAATTAAAAAAATAAAAATACACAGACTTTGGGATTAGCAATTTATTTATAACCAACATTTTTCAACTGTATGATACATTTCAAGCCAGGTTTTGATGGGTATGTCATAGAGTGAAAACGTGAGTCTTTCCTTACGCCCCATATCACTGCTTCCATTAACATCAAAACTCCTTGAAAAACTAGTTTACATTCGCCTAACCCACTTCCTATCCACCAACTCCTTGCTTGACCCACTGCAATCCGGTTTCCGCCCAAAACATTCAACTGAGACTGCCCTTACCAAGTTTACAAACAATCTTCTCTCTGCAAAAAATATTGGCCACTACTCTATACTCATCATACTCGACCTCTCAGCTGCCTTCAAAACAGTTGACCACCCCCTCCTCCTACAGACCCTTAGCTCTTTTGGCCTCTGTGACACTGCTCTTTCCTGGATTCACTCCTATCTTTCCCACAGGTCTTTTTCTGTGTAATTTGCCGGTGACTCCTCCTCTCCTATGCCTCTGTCTGTTGGAGTACCTCAAGGATCTGTTCTGGGTCCTCTACTCTTCTCCACCTATACTTCTTCGCTGGGTAAACTTATCAACAGTTATGGCTTCAAATATCACCTCTATGCTGATGACACCCAGATCTACCTCTCCACCCCTGCTCTCTCTCCCTCTGTTCTTTCTCATGTCAGTGACTGCTTATCTGGTATTTCTTCCTGGATGGCCTCTCACCACCTAAAGATTAACATGTCCAAGACTGAGCTCCTTCTTATCCCCCCCTCAAGTTCTACGCCGACTTCTGACTTCTCTATCCCTGTTGACGGCATCACCATTTCCCCATCGCCCCAAGTCTGCTGCCTCAGAGTCACACTTGACTCAAATCTATCCTTTGTCCCCCATATCCAATCGCTTTCTACATCCTGCCGCAACCATGTACGCAATATTTCCAAAATTCGCTATTTTCTAAGTGCTGACACCACAAAGCAAATAATCCACTCCCTTGTTATCTCCCGACTTGACTACTGCAATAACCTACTTGCTGGCCTTCCTCTTTCCCGCCTCACCCCCTTCAATCCATCCTAAATGCCTCCGCCAGGCTGATCCACCTTTCCCGTCGATCTGCATCTGCTGCACCTCTCTGCGAGTCCCTTCATTGGCTCCCCATTCACAGCAGAATTCAATTCAAAATTCTCAACCTTACATACAAAGCTCTCACCAACGCCGCTCCCCTCTACCTATCCTCTCTAATACATAAATATACTCCAGCCCGTCCACTAAGATCCAACAATGACCTGCTCCTTGCATCCGCAACTATCACCTCTTCTCATGCTAGACTGCAGGACTTCTTTCGTGCAGCACCTACCCTCTGGAACACTCTCCCTCGTGCTGTCAGGCTTTGCCCTAATCTGTCTTCCTTTAAATGTTCCCTGAAGACTTTTCTGTTCAGGGAAGCCTACCACGCAACTCAATAATAAATTAACTTCACTTACCTAACATTTCCCTCATCTAACTCTGTATTAACATCTTTCCAAATCTTGCAGTCCTCACCTCCTGTTTCTCAACCTCCTACCCTTCTAGATTGTAAGTTCCCACGGGAATAGGGCCCTCAATCCCTCCTGTATGTGTTTGTAAATTTTGTCCTGTCTTTTACAAGTCTTGTATTGTTTTATTTAAATTAATTGTATCCATGGACAGCGCTGCAGAATGTTGGTGCTTCATAAATAAAGTATAATAATAATAATAATAATAATAATAATAATAATAATAATAATAAAACTCTGCAGCATTTTTGGGAATAGGCCTTCTTTGCTGTGGGATATAACTGCCAGTTAGTCTTGCAATGTTTTTGCACTAAAGGTTTTGGGGTGTTTCACTATATTGAAAATGCTTGCAATCACCTCTATTTGGTAATTTAGGTAGGGGAGCTTTTTGCCAGATGCAGAGATTTTGTACAAAATATACAAAATAAAAAGTGCCATCTGAATCATGTAGACAGTGGGATTTTTATACCAAATTATCAGATAGATTATGAGTTTTGAGCGCTATAGGGAAATTAACGAACGCAACAAAAGTTGTGTTATGTAGTCCCCTATAGCACTGCCATTACAAGTTTTGAAAAACACGGCTTGTGCGTGCGAAATGGTGCTTTTGAGCTCCATACTGCACTCAAAACAAGCGCTGTGTTTGACGTGCTCGTGCACGATTTCCCTATAGACATCAATGGGGAGAGCCGGCAAAAAAAAAACTAACACCTGCGATCATGGAAACAAAAGCTCTGTAATGCAGCCCCTTTGATGTCTATTAGTGATGTTGCAAACCTAAAATTTTGCATTCGCAAACGGCAAACACGAACTTCCACAAATGTTTGCGAACCGGGCGAACTGCCATTGACTTCAATGGGCACAGGGACGGCACAGGGACTCTGGGCACAATTGTGATGGAAAAGTTGTTTCAAGGGGACTAAGACCTGGACTGTGGCATGCCGGAGGGGGATCCATGGCAAAACTCCCATGGAAAATTAAATAGTTGATGCAGAGTCTGGTTTTAATCCATAAAGGGCCTAAATGACCTAACATTCCTAAATTGTTTGGAATAACATGCTTTAAAACATCAGGTATGATGTTGTATCGATTAGGTAGTGTAAGGGTTACGCCCGCTTCACAGTGACAGACCAAACTCCCCGTTTAACGCACCGCAAACAACCGCAAACAGTCCATTTGCACAACCACGAGATCGATAGATTTGATAGATAGATCCATAGATTACATAGATCAATAGATGCAATATACATTTGATAGATACCAATTACATAGATCAAAAGATGCAATTTACATTTGATAGATATAAATTACATAGATCAAAAGAAGCAATATACATTTGATAGATACAAATTACATGGATCAAAAGATGCAATGTACATTTGATAAATACAAATTACATCAATCAATAGATGCAATATACATTTGATAGATACAAATTCCATAGATCAATATATGCAATATACATTTGATAGATACAAATTGCATAGATCAATAGATGCAATATACATTTGATAGATACGATTGATAGTTAGATAGATTTGATAGATAAATAGCTAATTTGAAAGATATATAACTTCCCAGACAGAGAATTACAAAGACGTGCGGACTGGGACCCATGGTAAGGTTACTTCCTTTCGCACAATCAAGTACAGGTTGGGGTCCGGGATTGCCTTTTTGTGCTGTCTGATTCTTTCAGGTATACCAGTTGCAGAAGTTCTGACCCTGCATTCTGGCTGCACCTCTCCCTGCAAGAGAGATCTGTTCCAGAGTCTGTGGCCCTGTATGCAAAGAGCTGGCCTGCCTGAAAGGAGCAGCAAGGAAGAGGGATCGATTCCTGCCTTTAAGAAAGAAGAGGGCACGCTACCTGCTGGAAGTGTGTAGTGAGGCAAAGGGATCTATTCCTGCCTAGAAGCAGACAGGCAGAGGGGACGCTAAAGAAGGGTGTACTAAGGCACTACTATTATTGTGATACAAGAATTTTATTTTCTCTGAATACGCCAGCTAAATATTATCACTGGTTTATTTAGTAAAGAGAAAGGTGGGGTGCTATGTACTTTAATTTGAACCTAGGACAAATCAGTATTGTACTGACAAAAAATGTACATCTAATCAGCACTCACATTCCTGTGATAAAAAATGTTTGGGGTGGATATTGACTTTGATGAGACTCCTAAGTGGAGTTTTAGAGCTAGAATATTAAAATTTAACTATTTTTCAAAATTATTAAAATATATTACAAACACACAAAGACAAAAACTTTTAAAATTATCGTCTGCTGTAGAGATTATTTTCAGTATTAGGTAAATGCTCAATAGTACTAAGCTTGTAACATGTGATTTCAGAACTATAGTGATAAATTCATCTATAGTTTAATGTTTCTTATATAACAATTCACTGCTTTTCCTAAGGTCTCAGTGGATATTATGTTAGTGTAGGTTCTTAGGTTACTTGGATAATAATTTTCTAATGTAATATTAGGGTTTGAGCGAAATGAGTTTAACTACCATCCACCCTGTGTTCCCATTGAGTTAAGCACTATATCTGGGAGGATGTCACCAACCTAGATATGACCTACAGATTCTATTATACCAAGTTAACCGCAATTTGTCAGTTAATCAATAGTGACTGATTTTAGCTACTGTGCTTGTTATAGTAAAGAGGCATTGCCTGATATTGCAGAGGATTTAATTAATTATATAAATATCTTGAGCTTGTTGTTGTGTACTCCAAACACTATGGGACTGGTAGTGGATGTTTGGCTCCAATTTTGCCTGAGCCAGTTGTAATAATATCAATGCTATGTGTTAAATTTATTTCTCCACTAGATGTCAGTGTTGTACTTTAAATTCTCCCTTTTAATAATATCTGAAATGCCGTTCGGTATATACTAGGGACAATCAAATTATCTAAGATATAGGAAGCCTATGACAATTGCTGAGAGTACAGGTACTTGTGTAAGCGGATTGCTGTTAGCTCTACTAGCCACTTTGAAGTCTTAAAAGTCTTTTGAATGTCATTAGATTGTGTTGTAACTCGATAATATTAGGCTTACAAGAAAAGCTGAACACTGGGAGAATATTTAGAAATTTTACTAGGACAGTTAGTAATCATGTGGATAGAACAAATGGTTACATTGTTATAGTATGGCTATATTGAAAAACAATGTATCGCATCTCATTTGTAAGTTAAAGTTCAAGAAAATAAGTATATTTAAACTTGCTCTGCAATTAAGGCTTTGCACTTTGGTGCTTATAAAATTTGTTTTACCGCTTTCCTAGGCTTCCACTTAGATTCAAATGATTGCAGTGTTTTTATTGTTTGGAGTATCTCTGTGTGCATAGGGTTAGACTCAGCTTTAACTTGTTATGTACCGTATTAATGTTAAATGTTTTTATTCATTGTTGTCTCAGTTAGAACAATTGTTTCCTATAATAGGTTATCAGTTTTTACCTTTGTATTCAGTTAGGTAGTTAAGTTGCCAGTCTACACCATTGATCTGTCAGTTATCAGTGAATCGTTTATATAGAGATAGACCGGTCTATACTTTTATTCTGTTAGTTAATGAATGGTCTCTATAATAATATACCGGCCTATACCTTACTTATGTGATTTCTTAATAGATGGTCTTTAGGATAATTTACTAGCCTATACCTTTATTCTGATAGTTGTGAATGTATAGTCTCTATAACAATTTACTGGCCTATACCTTTAAGGGCTGACCTGTTACTCACACAGGTTTGTATCTTGGAAATAACATTAATGGTTTTCTATAGGGGTTTACCGACCTATACCTTGGGTAATTCTCTAACAAATAACACGGTTGGTTTTGGACTTTATACGGATATCAATCTGAGTTTGAGTGTACGAGTTACAAGTCTAAATTTAACTTAGGAGATAGAGATTTTATACTTGCAAATAGGTTGTGCAAACTAATTTTCTAAGGAGGTTACCTGCCTGGGAGCCCACTGAGACTAGCTCAGCTGGGGGAGATACAGCCGCTGGCTTGACCCCGGTCTCAGCCACGATAGCCCTGGTCCCACTATTTGGAGGCAGAAGGATCTATTCCTGCCAAGAAGCAGCCTGGCAGGGGGATTTATTCCTGCCTAGAAGCAGACAGGCAGAGGGGACGATACCTGCCAAGAAAGAGCTGCAGGGCAGAGAGGACGCTACCTGACTGGGAGTCCACTGAGACCAGCCCAGCTGGGGGAGATACACCCGCTAGCTTGACCCCGGTCTCAGCAACTATATCTCTGGTCCCACTATCCGGTGGCCACCCCTGGGTTTGGACAGAGGAAGGGAGACCCCCTAGTGGAGTACCGCTACACCCGGGAGATGGAAAATAGAGTACAGGTATGGCACAATAGAGTACAGGTATGGCATCGATTTTAGGAACCCGGAGATAATTTTTAGGAACCGGGAGATGGAAAAAGATGCTTGGACACTTAATACAGGTCGTTCTCCTTCAGCCTTTTTATACGAGGGTCCCCGACCCTCAACAGGCACAACAGCAGGAAACACCACATATGCCATCCTTTTACACAATAGAGTACAGGTATGGCATCGATTTTAGGAATCCGGAGATCATTTTTAGGGACCGGGAGATGGAAAAAGATGCTTGGACACCCAGTACAGGTCGTTCTCCTTCAGCCTTTTTATACGAAGGTCCCCGACCCTCAACAGAAACAACAGCATGAAACACCACATATGCCATCCTTTTGCACAATCGAGTACAGGTATGGCATCGATTTTAGGAACCTGGAGATAATTTTTAGGAACCGTGAGATGGAAAAAGATGCTTGGACACCCAGTACAGGTCGTTCTCCTTCAGCCTTTTTATACGAGGGTCCCCGACCCTCAACAGAAACAACAGCATGAAACACCACATATGCCATCCTTTTGCACAATAGAGTACAGGTATGGCATCGATTTTAGGAACCCGGAGATAATTTTTAGGAACCGGGAGATGGAAAAAGATGCTTGGACACCCAGTACCGGTCGTTCTCCTTCAGCCTTTTTATACGAGGGTCCCCGACACTCATCAGGCACAACAGCATGAAACACCACATATGCCATCCTTTTGCACAATAGAGTACAGGTATGCCATCGATTTTAGGAACCCGGAAATAATTTTTAGGAACCGGGAGATGGAAAAAGATGCTTGGACATCCAGTACAGGTCGATCTCCTTCAGCCTTTTTATACGAGGGTCCCCGACACTCATCAGGCACAACAGCATGAAACACCACATATGCCATCCTTTTGCACAATAGAGTACAGGTATGGCATCGATTTTAGGAACCCAGAGATAATTTTTAGGAACTGGGAGATGGAAAAAGATGCTTGGACACCCATTACAGGTCGTTCTCCTTCAGCCTTTTTATACGAGGGTCCCCGACCACCAACAGGTACAACAGCATGAAACACCACATATGCCATCCTTTTGCACAATAGAGTACAGGTATGGCATTGATTTTAGGAACCCGGAGATAATTGTTAGGAACCGGGAGATGGAAAAAGATGCTTGGACACCCAGTACAGGTCGTTCCCCTTCAGCCTTTTTATACGCAGGTCCCCAACCCTCAACAGGCACAACAGCATTAAACACCACATATGCCATCCTTTTGCACAATAGAGTACAGGTATGGCATCGATTTTAGGAACCCAGAGATAATTGTTAGGAACCGGGAGATGGAAAAAGATGCTTGGACACCCAGTACAGGTTGTTCCCCTTCAGCCTTTTTATACGAGGGTCCCCAACCCTCAACAGGCACAACAGCATGAAACACCACATATGCCATCCTTTTGCACAATAGAGTACAGGTATGGCATCGATTTTAGGAACCCAGAGATAATTGTTAGGAACCGGGAGAGGGAAAAAGATGCTTGGACACCCAGTACAGGTTGTTCCCCTTCAGCCTTTTTATACGAGTGTCCCCAACCCTCAACAGGCACAACAGCATGAAACACCACATATGCCATCCTTTTGCACAATAGAGTACAGGTATGGCATTGATTTTAGGAACCCAGAGATAATTTTTAGGAACCGGGAGATGGAAAAAGATGCTTGGACACCCAGTACAGTTCTTTCTCCTTCAGCCTTTATATACCAGGGTCCCTGACCCTCATCAGAAACAGCATCATGAAAAACCACATATGCCATCCTTTTGCACAATTGAGTACAGGTATGGCATCAATTTTAGGAACCCGGAGATAATTTTTAGGAACCGGGAGATGGAAAAAGATGCTTGGACACCCAGTACAGGTTGTTCTCCTTCAGCCTTTTTATACGAGGGCCCTCGACCCTCAACAGGCACAACAGCATGAAACACCACATATGCCATCCTTTTGCACAACAGATTACAGGTATGGTATCGATTTTAGGAACCCAGAGATAATTTTTAGGAACTGGGAGATGGAAGAAGATGCTTGGACACCCAGTACAGGTCATTCTCCTTCAGCCTTTTTATACGAGGGTCCCCGACCCTCAACAGGCACAACAGCATGAAACACCACATATGCCATCCTTTTGCACAATAGAGTACAGGTATGGCATCGATTTTAGGAACCCGGAGATAATTTTTAGGAACCGGGAGAGGGAAAAAGATGCTTGGATACCCAGTACAGGTCGTTCTCCTTCAGCCTTTTTATACGAGGGTCCCCGACCCTCAACAAGCAGAACAGCATGAAACACCACATATGCCATCCTTTTGCACAATAGAGTACAGGTATGGCATCGATTTTAGGAACCCGGAGATAATTTTTAGGAACCCGGAGATGGAAAAAGATGCTTGGACACTTAGTACAGGTCGTTCTCCTTCAGCCTTTTTATACAAGGGTCCCCGACCCTCAACAGGCACAACAGCAAGAAAGACCCCATATACCATGACTTCCTTTTGCACAATCGAGTACAGGTATGGCATCGTTTTTAGGAACCCGGAGATAATTTTTAGGAACCGGGAGATGGAAAAAGATGCTTGGTCGGTCCTCCTACTTCAAATTTGGGGCACTGCGCGTGCAATCTACTGTGCCACCAGATATGAGTCGTGTGTTAAGTAGTACTACTCTTAACAGTTTAATCACTGTTATGTGCCTTTTTTTTGGTTTGGGTTTTGTAGCCACAGTGCAGCACCAGAGGCCAGAAAAATTAGGCATGTAAAAATGCCTGAAAAATTAGGTATTATTGCAGCCGCTGCTGTAGCAGCGGCCAGAAAAATTGATGTTTGTTTGACAGTTAGAAAGTGCCCTAAAACATTGCGGCTTTAACCCTAGTTGTTGGCGGGTAAGTCACGCAAGTCATTCAGCATTCGAAGATAAAATACAGTAAAAATAGAGGATAGAAGTCCTCAGAGGGTGCGCAGGTGCTGACCAATTGACTGTCGAAAAGAACTCAAAGGCGATGGCTGCACTCCCAATATTCAGTCCCGATGGAATCTGGAGCTATGAGAAAGGAGGGGAAGAGAGGCGCCCAAACCATAAAACAGTATGGTAGTATGATAATAAAAGAGCCCCTCACTGCCAAATAGCCCCGCTGATCTGGATACTCACAAGATAGGTGGCATGGATGACGTGCCTCTATGCGCAGGTCGGGACTGTTGTGAGTCGCCCGACTGACACACCTCCGTGGGCATACGTCACTCCCCGTCCACCAATCAATAGGTACCTTTGCTAGGCTCGTATAACTCCAATACGATCCAGGACACTGCCACAGAAGATATCAGAAAAACAGCTTCGAGCACAGGCAACGGGTCTCGACTTAACGATGGGGGATGAAATGGGGGATAGTAAAAACACCAGGATCGGACAGGTATATAAAACGTCTGTATTTATTTGGTAAAAGAAACAACAGTAACGCGTTTCCCGGCTAGAAGTGCCGCTTCATCAGGCTGTATCATAATGAGCCTTTGCTGACAATAAATACCTTACAAACACCTGTTAAGGGGGCGTACCTAACAAGTCATACCTGTCTTCCTGTTCTAAAATTAACCTGTTCATCACCCGCAGTAACAAAGTTAAAACATACTATGGTGGATACATCAACATTAAAACAATGATAAATGGTACATCATCTGGCATTAAGTAACTATTATATTACATGACATATACATATACCGTTAACAATAAAAAATATATAAAAAATAATAAATAAAAAGTCCCTTATATTATGAGAGTGTATCTATTTACTCATAGGGAACTTCAGTATAACAGCATTAGTGGAAAAAATAAAGACCAATAGTATTCTAATAAAAAATTACAAATTCAAGAACCCCACAATGCAAGTGGAAAATATATTAGTAACCCTAGAAATTGGCTGTTCGGTATATAATAAGAATACAACATTATTAACAGAGGGGGCTAAAATGGTGGTACAACACTGCCACTCATAAAAATTAGTTACAGGGACCTTACAAATGGAGCTAAATCTCAAACATATTGAGTAAATAAATGGTCACTGTTGGTACTGTAAAGTATAATGAGACTATATTACATTACCTGCTGAATCTATAAGCCTACATAAGATGGAAATATTGTGATAATGATATCTGAGAGAGAAAGGTACTCACTGGACCACACAGATTCTTCAAAACACTGCCAAATCAATATTGAGATTCAGGCCATTGGGATGAAGACTCCCTAGGGTGTGGATCCAGTAGGTCTCCCTCTGTCTCAATCTGGACATTCTATTATATAAGTGTGATACTGGGATAAATTCTATTGGACAAATACTGAAGCATTCTACATAGCCATTATGATGGTAATTACAGTGTCTGGGGACACTATGGTTCTTTAGACTCTTTTTCATATTTCTCAGATGTTCTGACCATCTGATACTGAGTCTTCTAGAAGTTCTACCTACATACTGGACCCCACAAAAACAAGACAATAGATATATTACATATCTGGATGCACATGTGATGTGGCCAATAATGGAAAAAAGTTTGCCTGTGACATTTGATTGGGACATGGTTTGTTTATGTGTAATTTTACAGCATAATTTACAGTTTTTCATCTTACATCTATATGAGCCTATCGGTAAAGAACCTATCTTATGGCCATTGATCTTAGTTTTATGTTTGACTACCTTACTAGGGGCCAACATTGATTTAAGACTGGGTGCCTTTCTATAAACTATATTTGGCTTTTCAGTCAAAATCTTCCCCAAAATTGGGTCTTTTTGGAGGATTATCCAGTGTTTATTTATTATCTGACGTATTGTTTTGTGGTGACGATTGTATTCAGTGATAAAGGGGATAAATTTTTCCACAAAATCATTTTCATCTTTTTTTGGCTGTACATTAGTTTTTCTAAAATAGTCTTCTCTTTTGTCTTTCTTGGCTCTTTTATAGCCGTTTTCTATAATATGTGAAGGATAATGTTTCTCATTGAAACGTTCTTTTAATATTAAGCTTTGTACTTCATAGTCCCCCAGGGTACTGCAGTTACGACGAATTCTTTTAAATTGACCATATGGCACATTTCGCTTCCATGGGAAGTAATGGTGAATAGTAAAATCTAAATAGCTATTACAGTCAACCATCTTAAAATGGGTGACAGTGGTGACTTTAGGACCATCAAATTTAAGTACCAAATCCAAAAAAACTATGGTTTCGTGATGTATGGAGCTAGTAAAGGTTAAGCCTCTATCATTCGAATTCAAGTACTCAACAAAACTATTGGCTGACGTGATATCGCCCCTCCAGATAAAAATCATATCGTCAATGTACCGCCCATAGAACACCAGGCTCGCCCCAAAAATGCCCTCATATATAAATTGTTGTTCAAATGAGCCCATAAACAGGTTGGCATAACTTGGGGCGAACCTGGTGCCCATGGCGGTACCCTTGACCTGAAGAAAAAAATCATCCTGGAACATAAAATAATTGTGTCTCAAAATAAAGGAGATCAATTGTAAAATAAAATCACATTGAGCGTCCGGCAGATAGATATCATTTGATAGAAATTCAGATACTGCTGATAAGCCTAAATGATGCTGGATATTTGAATACAACGACTGAACGTCACATGTTATCCATATTAGATCTGGAGTGATCTCGATTTTATCCAGTTTATCAATCAGATCACTGGAATCTCGAATATATGATTCGAGACCCAGTACATGTTTTTGTAAGAAAAAATCCACATAGGACGACACATTATCAGTAAGGCTACCAATGCCCGCGATAATGGGCCGTCCCGGTGGGCAAGTCAGATTCTTCAAGCAATTTCGGCAAATGATAGTAAAATGCCAAATTTGGTTCTTTGGGCAACAAAAAGTATTTTTCTTTTTTAAGTATTATGTTCTCTTTATATGCTGATTCAACAATATCTTTTAAAATTGCTGTAAATTGTTGGGTCGGCTCATGATTTAATTTTGAATAATACGTAGTATCGTATAGAATTTTACGGGCCTCCATGAGATAATCCTCCAAATTTTGGAGGACAATGGCGCCCCCCCCTTATCTGCCTGTCTTATAACTATGGATCTATCATTTTTTATGCTGTCTATAGCTCTACGCTCATTGGGAAAAAGATTGAATTGAATTTTATTTTTGTTCTTATTCATTCTGGTTTTGTTTGTAGGAATTCTTTCTAAATCTTCCCCCACTAATTGCCTGAAGATTTCAATGTGGGCATTATTCTGTAAGTTTGGTGTAAAGTTCGATTTATTTCTAAACTGAGTTCTTATGAAACCTTCATATAATTGGTCAGTTAGAGAATCAGGTTCAAATACTGGGATTCGTGTTTCTTTTAATCTGGAATCCATTAAATCAGTAATAATGGGAATACCCGTGTCATTTTTTAGTTTCTTCTCTGCAAAATATTTTTGTATTGATAATTTTTGAGTAAATCTATTTAAATCCACAAATAGTGAAAAAATATTGTGTTAATTTGTAGGACAAAATGATAGGCCTCTGCCTAAAATTCTCACTTCATCATCATTGAGTTTATGTGATGAGAGATTGTGTATCCCTTTACTCAGTGCCTGAAGTTTTGCCTCTTTGAGGGCTGTTCCTCGTCCTCTATGTCCTCTTGGCCGTGAGGTCTTTTCCCTTTTTGGGGAGTTGTGAGCGACACTACAGGCTCTAGGTAACTGGATATGCTCTTCTGTTTCCAAGATGGCATGCGTGGTCCCTGCTCTAAAAAATGATTTGGTGAATTAGTGTTGGGTAATCTTGGGTTAGAATTGTTAGAAGCACCTTGATTAAAATGATGGTCTTCATTAGCTCTACTGGGTATTCTCTGATTCTCTTCTTGATTAGTCGTGTTAGAATGTTGCCTGTTTTGATTGGTCATGCCTATATGTTGACCACCTGCATTGTTAATTGATCTATCTGACCTCTCATGATTGAAATTGGGTCTCCTATCATAATGTTGGTGATTATGATTAGATTCGTATCTCCTATCGTACTGTTGATAGTTTTGGTTCTGATTAAATCTTCTACCATGTTGTTGATAATTATTGTAGTAATTTTCACCCTTAGGTCTTATATCTCTATAATGGGGTGCATACCCTGGGGTTCTATGTGTAGGATGTTCACGGACCCTATTGGCATATGAATCCAAATTTTCATGTGTATAGTTGTCTTTTTGTCTTCTATAATAATTATTTGAGGACTGATCTCTAGGGCGAAAGCTATTATCATTATACCGTGGGAATATTTCATTATTAAAATTATCATAGGGACGTGTATTCTGATAATCATATCTGTTCTCATAATCCGAATTTCTCAATTCAGAGGAATCAGAATTATTTCTTGGATAGTTATTAATGCTTTGATTTTTATTCTTATTTTTATTTTTGTTCTTATTCTTATTTTTATGGTAGGATACCAAAGTCCAATCATCACCAGAGTTAGTGGGTGGGGTCTGGTCATTTGTGGTAGGGCCTTGGGATATTTCTCCTAAGGATTGATTTATTTTCTTTTTATTATAACTGTAAACTTCTCCTTTTAAATAGTCTTCTTCATCCCTAATGATTTTCCTATTTTTGACATTAATCAGATCTTTTTGGTATGAATCTGTCTTTTTTAAAACCATATCATTGAGTTCATCATATAATTGAGAATCCTTAAATTTTTCTAGACTCATTTGTATGTTCTCAATCTCCTTGGTAATCTGTTCTATTAGTGTTTTCCTATGAGAGATAAGTATTTTCATAAGTATAAAAGAACAGTCACTCAAGGATTCTTCCCACTTATTTAAAATAGCCGAATTATCCATAAAAGAAGAATTTTTAGATAATCTTAAACCCCGTGGTATTTGATTTTTGTCTAGGTACTTTTGTAGCGTCTCAGAATCTAACCAATGTCGACATTCGGTGTTAATAGATTCTTCTAGCCTGGAAAAAAGGGCATGAATAGATAAATCATCTATAGAATCTCCCGCACCGGATATTACATTGGAAGTGGCCACATGTGAGACCAACAATAATCTCTTATTGGTTCTTTCACTGACTGATAACATATTAATAAAAAATTATCAAAAAAAAAAAAAATCCAATTAAAAACAATCTGTGTGTGATTGGAAAGGAAGTGTCAGTACAGATACTTGTGATGATAAAGTGATAATAATAGAGTGACACAAGACAGAACAAAATTAATCGGGGTCACTTGCATGATACCTCTAAATCGCAAAAGATTCCCAAGTGATGTGATTTACAATAACTATATATCAATATAAAGGTAATGAAGGTATGTGGCTCCCTAATCAGTGTTAGGGTACTAATGGTTTGTGAAAATAAGTGAGCTAATGGTATCGTATATAGAACCTCTAATGGTGGTGACCTAATAGTATATAAAATGAAAAAACTATATGGGTATAACTCAGAACAAAATGCAGGGATCCAGTGAGTGCAAAAAACAAAACAAAATGAAAAGTGACGTAACAATTAATAACGATAGACAATATCAGTCCCTGCAATCACTGTGCATAAAATATACCACACTAAAGATAATACAATGTGGGTGTAAAATATTAAGGTGTGTGACGCCCTGCAAAGTGATAAATTCCAATGGAAGCGAAATGTGCCATATGGTCAATTTAAAAGAATTAGTCGTAACTGCAGTACCCTGGGGGACTATGAAGTACAAAGCTTAATATTAAAAGAATGTTTCAATGAGAAACATTATCCTTCACATATTATAGAAAACGGCTATAAAAGAGCCAAGAAAGACAAAAGAGAAGACTATTTTAGAAAAACTAATGTACAGCCAAAAAAAGATGAAAATGATTTTATGGAAAAATTTATCCCCTTTATCACTGAATACAATCGTCACCACAAAACAATACGTCAGATAATAAATAAACACTGGAGAATCCTCCAAAAAGACCCAATTTTGGGGAAGATTTTGACTGAAAAGCCAAATATAGTTTATAGAAAGGTATCCAGTCTTAAATCAATGTTGGCCCCTAGTAAGGTAGTCAAACATAAAACTAAAATCAATGGCCATAAGATAGGTTCTTTACCGATAGGCTCATATAGATGTAAGATGAAAAACTGTAAATTATGCTGTAAAATTACACATAAACAAACCATGTTCCAATCAAATGTCACAGGCAAACTTTTTTCCATTATTGGCCACATCACATGTGCATCCAGATATGTAATATATCTATTGTCTTGTGTATGTGGGGTCCAGTATGTAGGTAGAACTTCTAGAAGACTCAGTATCAGATGGTCAGAACATCTGAGAAATATGAAAAAGAGTCTAAAGAACCATAGTGTCCCCAGACACTGTAATTACCATCATAATGGCTATGTAGAATGCTTCAGTATTTGTCCAATAGAATTTATCCCAGTATCACACTCATATAATAGAATGTCCAGATTGAGACAGAGGGAGACCTACTGGATCCACACCCTAGGGAGTCTTCATCCCAATGGCCTGAATCTCAATATTGATTTGGCAGCGTTTTGAAGAATCTGTGTGGCCCAGTGAGTACCTTTCTCTCTCAGATATCATTATCACAATATTTCCATCTTATGTAGGCTTATAGATTCAGCAGGTAATGTAATATAGTCTCATTATACTTTACAGTACCATCAGTGACCATTTATTTACTCAATATGTTTGAGATTTAGCTCCATTTGTAAGGTCCCTGTAACTAATTGTTATGAGTGGCAGTGTTGTACCACCATTTTAGCCCCCTCTGTTAATAATGTTGTATTCTTATTATATACCGAACAGCCAATTTCTAGGGTTACTAATATATTTTCCACTTGCATTATGGGGTTCTTGAATTTGTAATTTTTTATTAGAATACTATTGGTCTTTATTTTTTCCACTAATGCTGTTATACTGAAGTTCCCTATGAGTAAATAGATACACTCTCATAATATAAGGAACTTTTTATTTATTATTTTTTATATATTTTTTATTGTTAACGGTATATGTATATGTCATGTAATATAATAGTTACTTAATGCCAGATGATGTACCATTTATCATTGTTTTAATGTTGATGTATCCACCATAGTATGTTTTAACTTTGTTACTGCGGGTGATGAACAGGTTAATTTTAGAACAGGAAGACAGGTATGACTTGTTAGGTACGCCCCCTTAACAGGTGTTTGTAAGGTATTTATTGTCAGCAAAGGCTCATTATGACACAGCCTGATGAAGCGGCACTTCTAGCCGGGAAATGCGTTGCTGTTGTTTCGAGACCCGCTGCCTGTGCTTGAAGCTGTTTTTCTGATATCTTCTGTGGCAGTGTCCTGGATCGTATTGGAGTTATACGAGCCTAGCAAAGGTACCTATTGATTGGTGTACGGGGAGTGACGTACGCCCACGGAGGTGTGTCAGTCGGACGACTCACAACAGTCCCGACCTGCGCATAGAGGCACGTCATCCGTGCCGCCTATCTTGTGAGTATCCAGATCAGCGGGGCTATTTGGCAGTGAGGGGCTCTTTTATTATCACACTACGATACTGTTTTATGGTTTGGGCGCCTCTCTTCCCCTCCTTTCTCGAAGATAAAATACAGCAGCGTGTGTACCATTTGTAGCCCAAGGCAGCTCATCTCATCAGGCCTTTTTTACTCTAATGTATCGCACAATGTCAGTCCCTTCGGGATCCATCCCTCATTTATTTCAATAAAGGTGAGATAATTAAGACTTTTTTGACCTAGGCGACTTCTCTTCTCAGTGACAATACCTCCTGCTGCACTGAAGGTCCTTCTAACAGGACACTTGAAGAGGGGCAGGCCAGAAGTTCAATTGCAAATGTGCTTGGTCTTCCTCCTCATCCTCCTCAAAGCCACATTCCTCCTCTGACTCCTCTTCCTCACAATCCTCTTCCTGCGTTGCCGCTGCTCCAGCAAGCAATGCTGATAAGGCTGTTTCTGGTGGTGATGGAGACCACAACTCTTCCTCTTCACGCTCATCTATGGCCTGATCCAGCACTCTTCGCAGGGCACACTCCAGGAAGAAAACAAATGGTATGATGTCGCTGATGGTACCTTCGGTGTGACTGACTAGGTTTGTCACCTCCTCAAAAGGACGCATAAGCCTACAGGCATTGCGCATGAGCATCCAGTAACGTGGCAAAAAAATCCCCAGCTCCCCAGAGGCTGTCCTAGCACCTCGGTCATACAAATACTCCTTAACAGCTTTTTCTTGTTGTAGCAGGTGGTCGAACATTAGGAGTGTTGAATTCCAACGTGTCGGGCTGTCACAAATCAAGCGCCTCACTGGCAGTTTGTTTCGCTGCTGGATATCTGACAAGTGCGCCATGGCCGTGTAGGAACACCTGAAATGGCCACACACCTTCCTGGCCTGCTTCAGGACGTCCTGTAAGCCTGGGTACTTATGCACAAAGCGTTGTACAATCAGATTACACACATGTGCCATCTTGCCCAATTTCAATGCCGCCACCAAATTACTTCAATTGTCAGAAACAACTTTGTCAGCTTTGCCAATCTCCAGTTGGTGCGGAGTCAGCCACTGATCCACCTGTGCGTTCAGGGCGGTCAGGAGTGCTGGTGCGGTGTGACTCTCTGCTTTCAGGCAAGTCAACTCCAAGACGGCGTGACACTGCCGTATCCTGGATGTTGAATAGTACCTGGGGAGCTGGGGGGGTGCCGTTGATGTGGAGCAAGACACAGCAGCAGAAGAGGACTCAGCCGAGGAAGAGGTTATGGAAGAGGATGGAGTAGGAGGGGTAGAGGAGGTAGCAGCAGGCCTGCCTGCAAGTCGTGGCGGTGTCACCAACTCCTCTGCAGAGCCACGCATTCCATGCTTGTCAGCCGTCAGCTGGTTTACCCAATGCGCAGTGTAGGTGATATACCTGCCCTGACCATGCTTTGCAGACCAGCTATCAGTGGTCAGATGGACCCTTGCCCCAACGCTGTGTGCCAGACATGCCATTACTTCCTTTTGCACAATCGAGTACAGGTTGGGGATTGCCTTTTGTGAAAAGAAATTTCTGCCGGGTACCTTCCACTGTGGTGTCCCAATAGATACAAATTTTTTGAACGCCTCAGACTCCACCAGCTTGTATGGTAAAAGCTGGCGGGCTAAGAGTTCAGACAAGCCAGCTGTCAGACGCCGGGCAAGGGGGTGACTTTGGGAAATTGGCTTCTTGCACTCAAACATGTCCTTGACAGACACCTGACTGTGGGCAGATGACCTGGAACTGCTACGTAAGAGAGACTGAGTGGCGGATGGTTGAGAGGGGGCAAGGAGGACAGCAGTGGTTGACGTGGCTGAAGATGCTGGACCAGGAGGAGGATGGCGGCTTTGATTTTGTGTGCTGCTTCTACTCCTGTGTTCATCCCATCGGCGTTTTTGATGTGAGACCATGTGCCTTCGCAAAGCAGTTGTACCTAGGTGGGTGTTGGACTTCTCACGACTCAGTTTCTTTTGGCACAGGTTGCAAATGGCATCGCTGTTGTCAGAGGCAGACACACACAAAAAATGCCACACTGCTGAGCTCTGCAATGACGGCATTCTGGTGGTGGCAACAGCATGCATTGATTGGCGTGCTGTCTGGCTGACCCCGGGTGCCGATGCATGCTGTCTGACTGTGCCACTATCTCCTTGCTACAACCTCCCCCTGCTTCCAACTCGTCTCCTCCTCCTCCTCTCTGTCTCCCCATCTGAACTTTCCCCCTCTTTTTCTTCTCTTCTAGCGGGAACCCACGTGACATCCATGGACGCATCATCATCAACCACTTCACTTGTATCTGACAAATCAACAAAGGAAGCAGCAGCGGGTACAACATCACCATCACACCGTACGTCCATGTCTGTAATGCTGCCTGACTGAGACATATCACTGTTATCTACATCCTCTGTCAATGATGGTTGCACATCACTCATTTCTTCCAACTGATGTGTCAATAACTCCTCTGACAGATCAAGTGAAGCGGCTGTGGTGCTAGTGTTGGTGGTGGCGGCAGGCGGGCGAGTGGCACTGGTCACTTGAGAGGTGCCCGCAGCTAGGCTGGAGGTGGATGGTGCGTCAAGGTTAGGAGCGGAAGCTGTAGAAGATTGGGTGTCCTGTGTTAGCCATTCAACTAGGTCCTCCTTAGAACTTTTTGCGTTTATGGCACGTGGCCTCTGAACACTGTGCATTATTGTAGGGTCAAAGGGAATCACAGCACCACGACCACGATGGCACCTGCGGGGTGGCTAGCCTCTGCCTGTCATTTTTTTTTAAAATGTAGACTTACACTACTATTAAGCAAAATATGAGTGGTGCCACTGGGCAAGTGGGCACAGTATACGCTGTGAGCCTGACACAAAAAAAGCAGACTGATGTTTCACAATCCAAAAAGTTTATTTTTTTTAAATGTATACTTACACTACTATTAACCCTTTAAGGACACAGCTTTCAGTTTGCTCAATTGTTTTAAGACGGAAACATTCCGTCATATGTCCTTAAGAGGTTAAACAAGATATGAGTGGTGGCACTGGGCAAGTGGGCACAGTATACGCTGTGAGCCTGACACAAAAAAGTAGACTGATGTTTCACAGTCAAAAATGTTTATTTTTTAAATATTTAAACTACTATTACAACAAATATGAGTGGTGCCACTAACTTGGCAAGTGAGCCTGGCACACACGCTGGCAGGCAGGCAAATACAATAAGATTACAATAGCAGACGGGTGTTTCACAGTCCAAAAAGTTTTTTTTTTAAATATTTACACTACTGTTACAACAAATATGATTGGTGGCAGTAGTTGGCAAGTGGGCCTGGCACACACACTGGCAGGCAGGCGACTTCAATTAGATTACACTAGCAGACTGATGTTTCACAGTCCAAAATTCTTTTTTTAAATATTTCACTACTGTTATAACAAATATGATTTGTGGCACTAGTTGGCAAGTGGGCTTGGCACACACGCTGGCAGGCAGGCAACTGCAATTAGATTAAACTAGCTGAATGATGTTTCACAGTCCAAAAAGTTTTTTTAAAAAATATTTACAATACTGTTATAACAAATATGATTGGTGGCACTAGTTGGCAAGTGGGCCTGGCACACACGCTGGCAGTCAGGCAACTGCAATTCAATTGCACTAGCAGACTGATGTTTCACCGTCAAAAATGTTTTTATTTTAAAATATTTACACTACTGTTATAACAAATATGATTGGTGGCACTAGTTGGCAAGTGGGCCTGGCACACACGCTGGCAGGCAGGCAGGCAACTGCAATTAGATTACACTAGCTGACTGATGTTTCACAGTCAAAAAAGTTTTTTTTAAATATTTACAATAATGTTATTACAAATATGATTGGTGGCACTAGTTGGCAAGTGGGCCTGGCACACACGCTGGCTGGCAGGCAGGCAACTGCAATTCGATTGCACTAGCAGACTGATGTTTCACAGTCAAAAAAGTTTTATTTTAAATATTTACACTACTGTTAAAACAAATATGAGTGGTGCCACTAACTTGGCAAGTGGGCCTGGCACACACGCTGGCAGGCAGGCAACTTCAATTAGATTACACTAACAGACTGATGTTTCACAGTCAAAAAAGTTTTTTTTTAAATATTTACACTACTGTTATAACAAATATGATTGGTGGCACTAGTTGGCAAGTGTGCCTGGCACACATGCTGGCAGGCAGGCAACTGCAATTAAATAACACTAGCAGACTGAAGTAAAAAAATTTTTTTTAAAAAATTACACTAATGTTACAACAGATAGGAGTGGTGGCACTGAGGATGAAAGTAGGCACAGTATATGCTGGGAGCCTGACACACAGGCTGGCACTAGTGGCACGCTGGCCTGGCAAATAAAATTAAATAACACTAGCAGACTGATGTAAAAGTTTTTTTTTTTTTTTAAAATGACACTAATGTTACAACAGATAGGAGTGGTGGCACTGAGGATGGAAGTAGGCACAGTATATGCTTGGAGCCTGACACACAGGCTGGCACTAGTGGCAGGCTGGCCTGGCAACTAAAATTAAATAACACTAGCAGACTGATGTAAAAGTTTTTTATAAAAAAAAATTACACTAATATTACACCAGATATGAGTGGTGGAAAACAGAGCAATTAGGCACAGTATATGCTGTGGGCCTGACACACAGGCCTGATGGAAAATGAAATTAGATTATACTAGCAAACTGATGTAAAAGTTGTTGTTTTTTTTTTTAAATTTACCCTAATGTTACACCAGATATGAGTGGTGGCACAGAGCAATTAATCACAGTATATGCTATGGGCCTGACACACAGGCCTAATGGAAAATGAAATTAGATTACAATAGCAAACTGATGTAAAAGTTTTTTTTTTAAAATTTACACTAATGTTACACCAGATAGGAGTGGTGCCACAGAGCAATTAATCACAGTATATGCTGTGGGCCTGGCACACAGGCCTGATGGGAAATTAAATTAGATTACACTAGCAAACTGATGTAAAAGTTTTTTCTTTTTAAATTTACACTAATGTTACACCAGATATCAGTGATGGCACAGAGCAATTAATCATAGTATATGCTGTGCGCCTGACACACAGGCCTGATGGGTAATAAAATTAGATTACACTAGCAAAATGATGTAAAAGTTTTTTTTTTTAAATTTACACTAATGTTACACCAGATAGGAGTGGTGCCACAGAGCAATTAATCGTTTAAATTTACACTAATGTTACAACAGATAGGAGTGGTGGCACAGAGCAATTAATCACAGCATATGCTGTGCGCCTGACACACAGGCCTGATGGGAAATGAAATTAGATTACACTAGCAAACTGATGTAATTTTTTTTTTTTAAATTTACACTAATGTTACACCAGATATCAGTGGTAGCACAGAGCAATTAATCACACTATATGCTGTGGGCCTGACACACAGGCCTGATGGAAAATAAAATTAGATTACACTAGCAAACTGATGTAAAAGTGTTTTTTTTTTAAATTTACACTAATGTTACACCAGATATCAGTGGTGGCACAGAGCAATTAATCACAGTATATGCTGTGAGCCTTACACACAGGCTGACAGGCAGGCAAATGCATATAGATTTAAAAAAAAAAAACGACTAAAGTTCTAGCCCTAAAAAGGGCTTTTTGGGCTGAAGTTCTAGCCCTAAAAAGGGCTTTTTGGGGTGCTGTGCTTACAGCAGAGATTAGATGAGTCCTTCAGGACTGTAGTGGACACTGAATACACTAGCCTAGCTATCAATTTCCCTATAAAATCACCAGCAGCAGCACTAACCCTCCTCTCACTAAGAATGCAGGATCGTAATGAATCTAAAATGGCTGCTGCCCAGGAGCTGGGAGGGTCTGGGAGGGAGTGTCTGCTCCTGATTGGCTCAAATGTGTCTGCAGACTGTGAGATACAGGGTCAAAGTTTCCTCTATGACGACGAATATGGGGCGGATCGAACATCGCATACAAGCTAAGATCGCCGGGAACTGTTCTCCGGCGAACTGTTTGCGACATCACTAATGTCTATGGGGAAAAAAAACACAGTTTAAACTTAACACCCTAACATAAACCCTACATCTAAACACACCTATAATCTGCTGCCCCTGACATCACTGATGCCCGCCTACAGTTATTAACCCCTAATCTGCCACTCCCAATATCGCCGCCACCTTAATAAAATTATTATCCCCTAATCTGCGCTCCCGATATCGCTGCCACTATACTGAAGTTATTAACCCCTTTTCCGCAGCACCCCAGCATTGCTGCAACTATAGTAACGTTATTAACCCCTATTCCACCGCTCCCCAACATTGCACCAACTAAATAAAGCTATTAACCCCTACACCTCTGGCCTCCCACATCAATACCATTAACTAAACCTATTAACCCCAAAACCGCCAGCCGCCCACATCACAACAACCTAAATTAAACTATATTAACCCTAACATAACCCTAAACCTAACTTTAACATAATTAAAATAGAGCTAAATTAAATTTACAATTATTAACTAAATAATACCTAGTTAAATCTAAATGCATACTTACCTGTGAAATAAAACCTAAGCTAGATACAATATAACTAATAGTTACATTGTTGCTAGCTTAGGTTTTATTTTAATTTCACAAGTAAGTTTGTATTTATTTTAGCTAGGTAGACTAGTTGGTAAATAGTTATTAACTATTTACTAACTACCTAGTTAAAATAAATACAAACTTACCTGTGAAATCAAACCTAACCTGTCTTACACTAAAACCTTTTGTAGGGCATTGCCCTAAGTTAAACAGCTATTTTGCTTAAAAAAAGCACCCCCCAAAAAAATACATTACACAAAATAACAAACAAATGCCCTTAAAATGACCTATTGTGGGGTATTGCCCCAAAGATAATAGCTCTTTTACCTGTAAAAAAAATTACAAAGCCCCCCTATAGTAAAACCCACCACCCAACCAACCCCTCCAAAATAAAAAACCTAATTCTAACAAAAACCTAAGCTTCCCATTGCCCTGAAAAGGGCATTTGTATGGGCATTGCCCTTAAAAGGTCATTTAGCTCTTTTACTGCCCAGACCCTAAACTAAAAAAAAAAAAACACCAAAAAATCCTTAAACCCCCTGACACTTACAGTTTTTGAAGTCCTACTTGAACGATCTTCATCCCGGTGTTGAAGTCCTCATCTAGGCAGTGAGAAGTCTTCATCCATGTGGCCTCTTCAATCTTCATACCAGTGGTGAAGTCCTCATCCAAGCTGCGAGAAGTCTTCATCCAGGCAGCCTCTTCAATCTTCATTCAGGTGGCATCTTCTATCTTGATCCCAGCGGTGCGACATCCGGTGCAGAGCATCCTCTTCATATGGTAATCGCCATACACTGAATCTTAAATGCAAGGTACGCAATTCAAGATGGCATCCCTTGCATTCCTATTGGCTGAAAAATTTGAATAAGCCAATAGAATAATAGCTGCTAAAATCCTCTCGGTTGTTTAAATCAGCCAATAGGATTTTAGCTGCTCTCATTCTATTGGATGACAGGTAAGTTTTAATTTAATTTAAGATAGGGAAACTGTAATTTTAATATAAAGTTAGGGGGGCGTTAGGTTTAGTGGTTACTAGTTTAAATTTGTTTATTCCGATGTGGGGGCTTTCAGTTTAGGGGTTAATAGTTTTATTTAGTATATTTTGTTTTGGGGGCTTTTGGTTTAGTGGTTAATAGGTTTATTATAGTGGCTTGCGGTGTAGGGCTTAATAACTTTAGTATAGCGGGGGCGATGTGGGCGGACGGCAGATTAGGGGTTAATATTTAAATAGTGTTTGCAATGCGGGAGGGCGGCGGTTTAGGGGTTAATAACTTTATTATAGTGGTGACAATGTCGGGAGCAACAGATTAGGGGTTAATACATTTATTTTAGTAATCTAAAAAGACAAGAATAGACAGAAGTGCCACATGGCCCAATATTGTCTGGTCCAGAAGATAAATCTGTGTGAATATACAATATCAACTCACATTCAGGAAAGCACTTCAGATAGTGCTATAGCAGCAGTCTGGGATTTCTATTAGTCACCCAGGAGACCAAATTCCGGTGTAGATGAGATGTCTAGATGAACAACATAAAAGGACAAATGGTGCCTATACGGCCTAGTATTGTCTTGACAAATATGAGTCAGTAAGTATTTCAATAAGGTACTCACATTTGTTGTAGCATCTCCCTTGATGCTATAGAGGCAAGATGGGATCAATATGGTCACCCACCAGACTTAATCAAAGGCTTGCCGGAAACCAGGAAATCCAGGAGCCTCCAGTGAGTCAGAGGGAGCCTCAGTGCTATCAGGCTCCTCTCAGTAAAAAGTAATGTAGCAACAAGGATAATAGAAAAAATGGAAAAAATAGCAAGTGTCCCAATATAAAAACAGGAGTTTTATTAAAAATATAAAAACAGAGCTACGCGTTTCTCAGCTCAAGGCTGTTTCATCAGGCTTAGTCTGCTATTTTTTTCCATTTTTTGCGTTGGCAACATATGGTGAGCTCTATTTCAATTATTTGTTATTCATTGTAAAACAATATTGTGCTATGTTATTGCTTTTCCCTTACAGGATTTGAAGACCTCCACCACGTTTCTTTGGATTACTTTCGAATAGGATTTTTTATTACCATTTTTATTTCATTGTCTGAGTAATATAAGTTTAATAGATTTTTTATTTTTTGCTTTTTGTGTATTTTTGTTTATTTTTTGGACACACGCATTGGTTCTATTCACAATTTTTGCTTTTGTGATTTTTATCTGTATTGCTTTTTTGACTTTTGTGTACACCAACACCATTGGAGATTTTTCACTATTTTTTACTATTTTTACATTTTTTTCGCGCTCGCACTTTGGATATATCATGCTATAGGAGAACTGTTTACACTTGAGGAACCATTTTGATGAACTAATTTATTAACTTTTCACTTCACTTATTTTTTCATCATTCATTATTTTTTCATCACTTCATTGTATTTATTGTATTTATTTGCCTTTGCTCAATATATTTATTTATTTACTTGGCTTATTAGGATTAACATATTTCACTAGAGCACAAACTTGTTTAACTGTACAGCTCTGTCGACTTTTTGTCCACACTTTTATTTATTTTTAGACTGTAATCTATGTTTATTTACCTCTTAGTCATGGATCCATGCATTAATTCTTAAGTTTTATATTGATGTTTTATTATTATATGTGTCATTAAATAGTATTAATATTTTTAACTTAGCTATTTGACCACATTTAGATTTTATTTTATTAATAGACCTTGGCTTTGCACAGGCGCTCCTTCAGGTATTCTTCTTGTTCAATTTATGTATTGTGGGTGGCTAGGGGCCCATTCTGTTTAGGAGGTACAGGTATTTTTCAGCGCTGTTAGATATTTGTTTTTATCTCTTTTGTTTTATGGTAAGGTGGGCAGCTAGGTGGATCTAATTGACCGTCTTCCCCTTCATACACTCTAAAATTTTGTATGTAGCCTGTGGAACTCTCACACAGTTTATAGAATTTAATACCATAATGTGATATTTTAGAGGGGATATATTGTTTAAATTGTAATCTACCTTTGGAAAGCATTAGGGACTCACCAGTACAAACATTTTTAGATAGTGTATATACTTAAGCAAATAATTTGTTAAAATAATAAATTATTCATCTTATTTACCCGTCATAATTTGGGTCAGTCAAAGGTAGGGCCTGTGTATTATTGGTAAGGTGGAGGAAACTGTGTAAGGTTTCATACCTAGATCTGGGCATTACTGCTGGGAACAGAGGTGATGAAAATACAGGGTGGGTAGACCAATATGGTTTTATGCTTGGCTTGTGTATGATGCCCATAGTAAGAGTCCCCCAATTTTTTTTAACTCTGCAATATTTGTTGGGATCCAATTATTTGTAGTGCCAAGCACTGCTCTGCATCAAGATTAGTCTGGCAAGCCATTTCTTTCAAATTAGCATCTGATTTTTTTAATTTATTTTTTAAGTCTGCTGGATTGAAATTGGTGAGATCTACATTGATACCAGCAGTCTTAGTAAAGTTGGGAATTTCATGGCTATAAAAATTAGGGGTATTATAAATTAAATTGTCACCTTGAGACTGGAGATTGGGCCTTTGTTTATTGGGGGGAATATGGGGCTCAACACCAGTGTCACTTTTTTCCTCGCTTTCTGAATTAGGATGGTATTCTGAATCAGAGGGGTCAATTATGAGTCTATATCATTTACAATTGTGTATGCCTCCTCATCATTATACAATCTTTTTGCCATTTTGCCAAATCTAAGGTCTTGCTGCAAGAAAAAACAAAATCTGGTAGTATAATATAGTAAAGATAACTTCTGTGCTCTCTCTCCCTAAAATAATTCCACTAAGAACAACAACAAAAAAAATACAAAGCAAAAAAACTTACAAAGCTTATTTCTTTTACAAAGATATGACGAGTCCACGGATTTCATCCTTACTTGTGGGATATTAACCTCCTGCTAACAGGAAGTGGCAAAGAGCACCACAGCAGAGCTGTATCTATAGCCCCTCCCTTCCCCTCCACCCTCAGTCATTCTCTGTGCCTGTGTTATACTAGGAAGAGGTAAAGTGAAGTGTTAGTTTGAGTTTCTTCAATCAAGAAGTTTTTTATTTTTAAATGGTACCGTGTGTACTATTTTCCTCAGGGGGATATGGAAGAAGTTTTATGCCCTGAGGTTGATGATCTTAGCAGACGTAACTAAGATCCACGTTGGTTCCCACAGAGTGCTGAAGGTAGTGTAAGAGAAATCTTCAGAGTGGAGAACAGCTGCATGCTATAAGCATTGAGGTATGTTCAGTCTTTTTTTCTGAGGAGACCTGTTATATCAGAATGGCTGACATTTTATTCTTTGCTAAAAGAGGGGGTTAAAGTAGACCTGGTTTTAAAAAAAAAAAAGGGTGTTACTTTAAATCGTTTACTTAACATTTTTTCATTTTGACATATTGGGTGTTTGTAAGGTATACTGGAAGAGGCAGCTCGTTATCTTTATTGTGTTTTATGACAAGGGCTGCAGCATTACAAGGCTGTTTATAGGGGAACCACATGGTGTTTTTTTCCTAACCACTTCCTATGCGGTTTTACGGATTAGTTTGTTGATCGTCCTTGGTGGGCGGGGCCTATTTTCGCACGCTCCAACGCACAGTATATTTTGACTCAGAAGGCAACAGGCATGAGCTCTGGTTAGGCCTAAACTTATGCTCTGATGACCGGATCGTGGTAGAGTCATTTTTCCAGTACTTTAAGGGCAGATAGGCACCACAGCAGAGCTGTGGCAAGGTGTAGGGGTCATTTTGTCAAACAAATAGTTTTTTCTACTATAAATGTCCTGTAAAGGTGGTCGTCCCTTCATACTTTTTCCAAACTTTACAAATTTGATACTTTTCCTTCTTCTGAGGCTATTTTTGGGAGAAAGGTTCTTAAGCAGTGGTTCCTTCTGTTTAGGTTCCTGTCTTGTCCCTCCCTTTCATCCGTGTCCTTTTGCTTTGGTATTGGTATCCCACAAGTAAGGATGAAATCTGTGGACTCGTCATATCTTTGTAAAAAAGTAAATATATGCTTACCTGATAAATTAATTTCTTTTGCGATATGACGAGTCCACGGCCCACCCTGTTATTTTAAGACAGATTTATTTTATTTTTTTGTAAACTTCAGTCACCTCTGCACCTTTCAGCCTTTCCTTTTCTCTTCCTAAACCTTCGGTCGAATGACTGAGGGTGGAGGGTAAGGGAGGAGCTATATATACAGCTCTGCTGTGGTGCTCTTTGCCACTTCCTGTTAGCAGGAGGTTAATATTCCACAAGTAAGGATGAAATCCGTGGACTCGTCATATCGTAAAAGAAATTAATTTATCAGGTAAGCATAAATTTACTTTTTTTAATTTATTATTTTTTGCTTTTCTTAGTAGGTCACCCAATTACTGGCCAATAACAGGAAATGACAACATCAGCGGCATTTTCACTGGTCATCAAAAAAATAATAATAAAGGCATCGGTCAGTAAATGTATAGGTGACAAGTAATAAATCTATAAATCTATAGGTGGCAATTTTTTTGGGATCAAATGTATGGTATTAACAGTATATAGTATAGGGATATATATATATATATATATATATATATATATATAATGAAGCAATTACCAATATATACTGTTATGTGGTGAAGTACTGCCATTGTAGCAGACTTTAATGGCAGTACTTCAAAAAATTTTAAATTAAAAAAAAAACAAACTATAATGCCCTCTATATTGAGGGCATTTGGGGCACTTTTAGAAAATTAACCAGAGATCAATGGTTATTTATTGTGTGCCTGCAAACGGGCAAATGTGCTCTGTATCCCACATGAGCAACAGGCTGAAGTTGAGCGTAGTTAGTACGGGAGCAATAAATAGTGCTCTACTCATAATCAAGGCCTTAATCAGCAGTGCTCAATCAAAATTATATACAGAGAAAAAGCAGTGCTTACCACCTCCGTGTACTTTCAAAGGCCTCTTCTGTGTATCTTCTGTGTGGCTTCAGCGTGTGCACACTGTCAGACATTCCTCACGGCAATCCACAGGAGCCAGGAAGTGCGTCTCCGTCTAGGATGTCACGGAGCCAAATACTATCTTGCAAAGGTTCCGACTTACTGAGAAAAAAATACTCCAACAAGGTAAAGTGTACGGACCAAAAAAAAAGTTTATTTGAAAAACAGTGCACTAAAAACAAAAAGCAGGACAATAGCGTATGACCATTCAGTATAACAAAAGAATGGTAAAAAAAATGGCAGCAAAGAGCAGACATGTTTCATGCTGGACCACCGCACTTGATCACTGCTTGACAAATAAGTCTGCCTACAGTCTATTTAAAGGTACATAATTAACTAAATTCACCTGTGCGCTATCAGCTTAATTACAGGATATTACATATTAACCCTAACATAGACTGTAAAATACAGGACACAAGAATGCTTAATGTACAAATATAATCATTTTTAAACAAGAAATGGAATACTAGAGCGTCTGCTAAAAATGATGATAGGCAAAGAAGAGCCCAGACAAAACGGTATTTCCAATATAAAGAATATTGTTAAAAAACAAAAAATACCAAACTATAAATAAGCTGAGCTTATAATTTGCCTAAGACTAGTAGCACCGTTTGCATTTATAAATACAGCAATACTGTCAATATAATGAAGCCTA
The DNA here is from genome assembly GCF_027579735.1 of Bombina bombina. NCBI lineage: Eukaryota > Metazoa > Chordata > Amphibia > Anura > Bombinatoridae > Bombina > Bombina bombina. Next base: position 136,438,599 of record NC_069506.1, read on the forward strand.
GAAACATTATACGAAATACATTCCAAAATCCATGCTAGAACTAATGATAGGCAAAGAAAGGACACCCAAAACAAGAAAACAATTACATCTTGATTGGGTGTAGTGTTAAAAGACTAAACATTCTAACATATAATGAAACCGTGCCTATAGTTTGCCTAAGACTAGCAGCATAAAAATTAATTGAATTTTTAAATATAAAGATACTAGCAATATCATGAGACAGACAAGTATTATGCAAAATACATGGAGAGCTACACAAATAGTTTCACATCCTCCTCTATATTGAGACCTAAAGGGGATCTTGTATTGAGGTAAAATATCCATTTCACCTCTTTTTTACTTAGGAAGTATTCCATTAGTGATGTCGCGAACTTAAACTTTTCCGTTCGCGAAACAGCGAGCGCGAACGTCCGCAAATGTTCGCGAACGGGCGAACCGGGTGAACCACCATAGACTTCAATAGGCAGGCAAACTTTAAAACCCACAGGGACTCTTTCTGGCCACAATAGTGATGGAAAAGTTGTTTCAAGAGTACTAACACCTGGATTGTGGCATGCCGGAGGGGGATCCATGGCAAAACTCCCACGGAAAATTATTCAGTTGATGCAGAGTCTGGTTTTAATCCATAAAGGGCAGAAATCACCTAACATTCCTAAATTGTTTGGAATAACGTGCTTTAAAACATCAGGTATGATGTTGTATCGATCAGGTAGTGTAAGGGTTACGCCCGCTTCACAGTGACAGACCAAACTCCCCATTTAACGCACCGCAAACAACCACAAACAGTCCATTTGCACAACCGCAAACTCCCCATTTGCACAAGGTTGGATACCAAGCTAGCCATGTCCCGTTCCTTGTCCTCACTAATGTCATTGAAGGTCTCTTCCTCCACCCAGCCGCGTACAACACCAAGGGTCCCCGAAAGGTGACAACAAGCCCCCTGGGACGCCTGCTGTGTTTGGTCTTCCACCTCCTCAAAGCCACCTTCCTCCTCTGACTCCTCTTCTTCAGACTCCTCTCTCAGCGTTGCCTCTCTCTGCATTATTATAAGGTGTGTTAAGTAGTACTATTCCTATCAGTTTAATCCCTGTTACGCCCCCTATCAGGGGACGTATATATGGCATGGATTTTAGTAACCGGGAGATGGAAAAAGATGCTTGGTCGGTCCTCCTACTTCAAATTTGGGGCACTGCGCGTGCAATCGTGGCCGGACTTTTGAACTAGAACAAATCAGTATTGTACATCTAATTAGCACTCACATTCCTGTGATAGAATTTTGATGGATATTGACTTTGATGAGACTCCTCGGCGGAGTTCTGAGCTAGAATATTAAAATTTAACTTTTATTCAAAGTCATTAAAATATATTACAAACACACAAAGACAAAACTTTTAAAATTACCGTCTGCTGTTGAGATTAGTTTCTTTTTTAAGTAAATTCTCAATAGGACTAAGCAGGTAACAAGTAATTTGTGGGCTCTAGTGATAGACTTGTCTATAGCTTAGTGATTCTTAGATAGAATAATCACTGGTTTTTCTTGAGGTATGAGTAAATTGTATGGTAGTGTAGGTTCTTCGGTTACTCAGATTATAATAGTCTAATGTAATGTTAGGGTTAGAGCAAAGTGAGTATTACTACCATTCACCCTGTATTCCCATTGAATTGGACAATTTATCTGAGAGGGTGTCACCAATCTTAATATGACCTACAGATCCTTTATTTACAATGGTAAGTGCAATTTACCAGTTAACCAATAGTGACTGATTTTAGCTCTTATGCCTGTTATAGTAAGAAGGCATTACCTTAATTGCCTGGTATTGCAGAGGGTTTTGTTGATTTTTTAGATCAATTGAACTTTTTTTGTTATATACTCAGAACACCATGTAACCAATAGTGGATATTCAGCACCAATCTGCCCAAAATGTTATGTAAATATCGATGATATGCATTTATTTTATTCCCCACTAGGTGTCAGTATTGTAATTTACATTCTCCCTTTAGTTAATATTAGAAATAACGTTCAGTGTATAATTAGGGCAATCAGAATATCCAGGATGTAGGGAGCGTATGAAAAATACTGAGAATACTGGTATGAGTGTATTAGCGGATTACTGTTAACCCTATTACCCACTTAGGAGTCTTATGAGCCTTTTAAATGTCATTAAATTATATTGTAACTCGATAATATTTGGCTTTCAATGAAAGGTAGACACTGGGAGAATACTTTGAAACTTTGTTTGGGCAGTCAGTAATTACATAAATGAAACAAAATGTTACATTATATGTTGTAGTGTGGCTGTGTTTGATTACATAGTATCGCATCTCATTTATAAGTTCAAGTTCATGAGAATCTGTATGTATAAATTTACTCTGCGGTTTAAAGCTTTACACTTTAGTGCTTATATAATTTGTTTAGAGCTTTCCTTGGCTTCCACTTAAATTAAATAACTACAGCGTTTTTATTATTGCAAGTATATTTGTGTGCACGGATTTTGGCTTTGCATTAACTCGTTGTGTACCATAAGAAGGCTAAATATTTTTATTCATTATTGTCCCAGTTAAGGCAATTGTTTCCTGTTATCGGTTATCACTTTTTACCTTTGTATTCAGTTAGATAGTTATATTACCGGCCTACACCTTTAATCTGTCAGTTGTCAATAGATAGTCTCTACAGTGATTAACCGGCCTATACCTTTATTCTGTTAGTTGTCAATAGATAGTCTCTATAATGATTTACCGGCCTATACCTTTATTCTGTTAGTTGTCAATAGATAGTCTCTATAATGATTTACCGGCCTATACCTTTAAGGACTGACCTTTATAATAGCATTACTGGGTTTATATAGGGGTTTACCGGCCTGTACCTTGGGTAACTATCTTAAAAATAACAAGGCTGGTTTTTGCCTTTATGGGGGTATCACATCTAAGTTTAAGCACACGAGTTACCGGTCTATACCCAGATTAGGAGATCGAAATTTTATACTTTGCAATGACAGGTTATGCAAACTAGTTTTCTAAGGTGGTTACCGGCCTATACCAGGTGAGCAATAACTAATGTAGCAACATTACTGATTTTGCAGGTTACCAATTAATACCAGTGAAAAGTTACCACTAAATACCACAGCTTGTTGCCTTTAGTAAAGTGCATATAAATACTGAGGTTGAGGGGATGGCAGTGTGCCTTAATGGTTTTAAATTGTAAGATAACCCCTACACCTCCATTAGTCTCAAACAACAGACGAGCTAAAATTTACAAAACAACACCTTCCCCTAACATGTTTCGCCAGTAACCTGGCTTTGTCAAAGGGTGCGGACGAGCCTTTGTTTCAAATATTTATTGGCTCACTTCTCCACCTCCCTGCCGGTTATTGGACCAATAGAAAGAGAGGAGACAGAACCACAGTAATTGTCTAACTCACTTAGATAGCAATCTTAACATTGATTCATTGATTTTTTCTTTTAGTGTTATTCGTATTGTTAAGGTGGATTGTTAGATTATGTATGGAATCAAAAAAACTGAAAAGTTTAAAACTAAAATATGTGGACTTCTAATCCTATATTCATTGCGTTCTAACTTGTCTAGATTATACCTACTAAATACTTAAATTAGGAATTGTATGTTACTGCATATTATATATACTAAGGAATTCTGATTTTGATCCATTTAATTAAATGTCCTAAATGCTAAGTATTCAGCCAATATTTTAATCTGAACTCCAAAAATATTTTTTTAACAATGTATTGTTATTATCAGAATATTCCCAATTTTTTTATTGTTTTTGATCATGATTTTAGGACGTTAGAATCTGTCTATGAATTATACAAGGTAGGTTTAGTGTACTTTATATTTTTAATAAATTGTTTAAGACCCTGTTCTCTCTCACAAATCCCTCTGAGTGCTCAAATACCCCATCTTAAGGTGAATTACGATGATATAACGTGATAAAATTGACATTAATAGCTACTGTAATAGAGCAAGTGACTAATTCCTAAATGAATGAAGTGAATGTGAATGACATAACCTGATGTTTTTCTTATAAGTGATTTTTTAACAGATATTATAAATTTGTGTGTTTAACACAAACCCTGCTAAAACAGCAAGATTTTATTTGGAGGTGAAGTGATCTAAAGAGAATCTCTATGTGACTCTATTGGCACATAATGTGTATTTATATCTACATATTAATTATTAGGTGATGGAGATACTTTTGATCTCTTTTCTAACTTAAGTTTCCTAAAAAAATAATAAAAAGAAGAAAAGGGGTGAACTAGCTAATGTGAACTTATTGTGTGTTACATTTCTTTTACTGAAAAATAAGTGATTAGAAGTGTATTTTCTAATATTATTAAAAACATGGACTTGTGAGATTTATAATTGTAAAAGGAATTTATTTTAGGGTTCTTATTTTTTTGTATATTCTTAATTTTAAATTAAGTTTGCTGTTATTTTATTAAGGTTGTGACCAACATGAATTTGTTTAAATTTTTGTTAGTTAAGGAGGTTACCACATAAGTGAATTCTGTATTTTCTTATATACTTTTGTTATGCTAGATTGTTTCTCATTCGTGAGTGTGAACCTTACAGATAAGAAAAATAGTTGTTGTGTTCATTTAGGCCATGCGGTTGAACTGAATTCAAAAGATAAATCCATCTGCTTTCTTTTTGCAAGAGAGCAGTCTCCATATCTCCGCCTCTTATACCCAGACTTATTTTTTGTATTCCACAACAGGTTAGACTATCAGGTTTGGATTGGGGGTACCTATAAAAATGGTATGCTACAGATGTAATAGATTTCATTTTTGCTAGATCTTTCCCTGCATTTTTAATATTGCGGAGATGTTCTTGTAGTCTTGTACGTAACTTTCTTGTTGTCATACCCACGTAGATTTTTGGGCATTTGCATTTTAGGATGTAAATTACACCCGTGGTGTTACAATTTATGAAAGATCTGATTGGATGTATTTTTCAAAACCTGTCTGTTATCGTGGTAGTTTTCTTTACATGTTTGCAGCTGATGCATGTGCCACAAGCGTAAGATCCTTTTGTTATGTTTGTTTTTTTCATTGTGTCTTTGTGTCTGGAGAAATGACTGGAGCTTACCATCTCTTGTTCTTCTGTAACTTACTTCTACCTTCTGTCCTATTAGTTCTTTTAGTGTTGGATCAGATTGCAGAATCGGCCAATGTTTTTGAATGATGTTAATTATATCTTTGCTTTGGGAATTGTAAGTTAGCACCAAACGTGTTTTATTATCAGTGTCTCGTTTTTTAGGCTTCAGTAGTTTAGATCTATTTGTATTTTGTGCTCTTTTTTTTTGCTGCTTTGACTGATCGTTTGCTATATCCTCTTTGATATAGTCTGGTTTCCAATTCTCTGGCTTGTCTTTTGAATAGATCTTCCTCAGAACCGTTTCTTTTAGTCCTTAAGAATTCTCCTACAGGGAGGGACTTTATGGTGTTCGGAGAGTGGGCACTGGTGCTGAACAGGATGGTATTGGTTGCTGTTGATTTCCTAAACAAGTCTGTTCCTATTCTTCCATCTTCCAGCTTGAAAATTCTTAAGTCAAGGAATGTAATTTCCCTCTGGCTGAGTTCATATGTAAGCTTGATGTTAAATTGGTTCTGATTGAGTTTAGCTAAGAAGGATTCAAGTTCTAATTTAGAACCCCCCAAATGAACAGAATATCATCTATGTATCTCAGCCAGAGGGGGACTTGTTTTAGATATTTATCATTTTCACTGGAGAAGACAGAAGTTTGCTCCCACCACCCTAAAAACAGGTTCGCGTAAGTGGGGGGCGCATGCTGTGCCCATCGCCGTCCCTCGTGTTTGCAGGTAAAATTTATCATCAAATACGAAGAAGTTCTTCTTTAGTACAAATTCTAAAAGGTCTAGTATGAATTTGTTGTGATCTTCATCCTCCTCCGTCGACATATCCAGATAGTGTTTTGCAGCTTTAAGGCCTAGCTCATGTTTGATGCTAGTATATAATGCCTCTACGTCAGCTGTCACTAGCCATGTGTTCTTATTAAGGTGGATATCTTGTAGATGTTTTAACACTTCCATGGTGTCTTTCGTATACGATGGCATCTGTGTTAAAAATTCCCTTAGTCTTAGATCTATGTATTGGCTCGCTTTCTCCGTTAAATTTTCGTTTCCAGAGACAATTGGACAACCCGGTGGATGTTTGCTATTTTTATGTATTTTAGGTATAAGGTAGAATGTCGCCACTTTGGGATTTTTTACCGTTAAAGATTTCTTTTCTTTTTCAGAGATGGTATTGTGTATTTTGGCAAAAGAAATCAGATCCTTGTATTCTTGATGGAATTGTTGCATGGGATTGCTCCATAATTTCTTGTAGCAGGTATCATTTTTTAATTGATTATTAACTTCTTTGATATACATTTCAGTGGGCCATAGGACGATGTTTCCACCCTTGTCAGCCGACGGACATTTGGCAGACGGACATTTGGCCGACGGACATTTGGCCGAAACACAAGTGGATGTCAGATAACAGTCCATCCACGAGATAGATAGATTTGATAGATAGATACATAGATTAGATAGATAGATCAATAGATGCAATAGATACATTTGATAGATACGATAGATAGATAGATTTGATAGATAAATAGATAGATTTGATAGATAGATAATTTCCTAGACAGAGAATTACAAGACGTGTGGTCTGGGACCCATGGTAAGGTTCCCAGAGGCAGTTGCGGCGCCAGGGGAGGCGTATATGGCATGGATTTTAGGAACCGGGAGATGCAAAAAGATGCTTGGTCGGTCCTCCTACTTCAAATTTGGGGCACTGCGCGTGCAATCTACTGTGCCACCAGATATGAGTGGTGTGTTAAGTAGTACTATTCTTAGCAGTTTAATCCCTGTTAGGTCCCCTATCAGGGGACGTGTATATGGCATGGATTGTAGGAACCGGGAGATGGAAAAAGATGCTTGGTCGGTCCGGCCACGAGATAGATAGATTAGATAGATAGATAGATACACAGATACATAGATTAGATAGATCAATAGATGCAATAGATACATTTGATAGATATGATAGATAGATTTGATAGATAAATAGATAGATTTGATAGATAGATAATTTCCCAGACAGAGAATTACAAGACGTGTGGGCTGGGACCCATGGTAAGGTTACTTCCTTTTGCACAATCGAGTACAGGTTGGGGATTGCCTTTTGTGCATTGAAATTTCGTCCGGGTACCTTCCACTGCGGTGTCCCCTATCAGGGGACATGTATATGGCATGGATTTTAGGAACCGGGAGATGGAAAAAGATGCTTGGTCGGTCCTGCCACGAGATAGATAGATTTGATAGATAGATAGATAGATAGATACATAGATTAGATAGATAGATAAATCAATAGATGCAATAGATACATTTGATAGATACGATAGATAGATAGATTTGATAGATAAATACATAGATTTGATAGATAGATAATTTCCCAGACAGAGAATTACAAGACGTGCGGTCTGGGACCCATGGTAAGGTTATTTCCTTTTGCACAACCGAGTACAGGTTGGGAATTGCATTTTGTGCATTGAAATTTCGGCCGGGTACCTTCCACTGCGGTGTCCCCTATCAGGGGACGTGTATATGGCATGGATTTTAGGAACCGGGAGATGGAAAAAGATGCTTGGTCGGTCCTTCTACTTCAAATTTGGGGCACTGTGCATGCAATCTACTGTGCCACCAGATATGAGTGGTGTGTTAAGTAGTACTATTCTTATCAGTTTAATCCCTGTTACGTCCCCTATCAGGGGACATGTATATGGCATGGCTTTTAGGAACCGGGAGATGGAAAAAGATGCTTGGTCGGTCCGGCCACAAGATAGATAGATTTGATAGATAGATAGATACATAGATTAGATAGATAGATCAATAGATGCAATAGATACATTTGATAGATACGATAGATAGATAGATAGATAAATAAATTTGATAGATAAATAGATAGATTTGATTGATAGATAATTTCCCAGACAGAGAATTACAAGACGTGCGTTCTGGGACCCATGTTAAGGTTCCCAGAGGCAGTTGCGGCACCAGGGGACGTGTATATGGCATGGATTTTAGGAACCGGGAGATGGAAAAAGATGCTTGGTCGGTCCTCCTACTTCAAATTTGGGGCACTGCGCGTGCAATCTAATGTGCCACCAGATAGAAGTGGTGTGTTAAGTAGTACTATTCCTGTCAGTTTAATCCCTGTTACGTGCCTTTTTTTTTGTTTGGTTTTTGAAGCCACAGTGCAGCACCAGAGGCTAGAAAAATTTGGCATGTACACATGCCTGAAAAATTAGGTATTGTTGCAGCCGCTGCTTTAGCAGTGGCCAGAAAAATTGATGTTTGTTTCCCAGGCAGAAAGTGCCCTAAAACATTGTGGCTTGAACCCTAGTTGGTGGTGGATAAGTCACGCAAGTCATCAGGCATTCGAAGATAAAATAAAGCAGCGTGTGGACCATTTTTAGCCCAAGGCAGCTCATCTCATCAGGCCTTTTTTACTCGAATGTATCGCCAAATATCAGTCCCTTCGGGATCCATCCCTCATTCATCTTAATAAAGGTGAGGTAATCTAGACTTTTTTGACCTAGGTGACTTCTCTTCTCAGTGACAATACCTCCTGCTGCACTGAAGGTCCTTTCTGACAGGAAACTTGAAGCGGGGCAGGCCAGAAGTTCTATCGCAAATTGGGATAGCTCAGGCCACAGGTCAAGTCTGCACACTCAGTAGTCAAGGGGTTCATCGCTCCTCAGAGTGTCGAGATCTGCAGTTAAGGCGAGGTAGTCTGCTACCTGTCGGTCTAGTCGTTCTCTGAGGATGGACCCCAAAGGGTTGTGGTGATGCATAGGAGTTAAAAAGCTCTGCATGTCCTCCATCAACAACACATCTGTAAAGTGTCCTGTCCTTGCCGGCATGGTCGTGGGAGTCGGAGGATTACTTTCACCTCTTCCCCTGTTAGATTCCCGTTGTGCTGTGACATCACCCTTATACCCTGTGTAAAGCATACTTTTTTTTTTTTTTTATATTTTATTTTTCTTATCAGCAGTACATCACAGAATTTGAGAAAAAACAAAAAGGATTATGAAAGTTGAAACACTTCAAAATACAGTTTTTTACATATCAAACAATAAATCCTTATTTTCTCTTATCATTCTGCTGAGTTTTTATTTTAACATAAATAATCCCATAAGGGAAAAAGAAAGAAAGCAAAGAAAGAAGGAGAAAGAAAGAAAGAAGAAGAAAAAGAAAGAGGGGAAAGAGGAAAAAAAAAAGGGGGGGGAGGGGGTCCCTCTTCCCCTAGCCCAGTCCATTTGTAACACTGTTGTAACTCCATGTCTATGACACCCATGATAGCCTCCTGGTCTCTATTTCTTATTTATTACCAGACACCCAGTAGTACCAATTCGGAATTTCTAAACAGGAAAATCATGTCATCTATCTCAGTCTGCGTCAGGGATTTAATAAATATTGACCATTTGCCAAAAAATTGTTTAATATCTGATTCCTTATATAAATTGGTATCCCTTTGCTCTAACAAGCATTGTTTTTTTAAGCAGTTTTTAATCTCTCGTATAGATGGTGTTGTTCTTAGTTTCCAATTTTTAAATATAAGATACCTAGTTGCAAGTATAGACAAAAAGACCAATTTGTCATTTAGATATTGCAGGCTATGATCCTTAATGCCAAATATGATCTGAAGTTTTGTTAAGTTAGAAATAGGTATTTTTAATGTTTTACTTAGCCAATATTCCAGCTTCCCCCATAGACGCCTTATTTTGGGGCATTTCCAGATCATATGTATTAAATCTGCTGCAGGGAGCCAGCATTTCGGACATTTATTAAAACTTGAGTTGTGGATTTTACTACCTTTTTTAGGAGTGAAATATGCATTATGTATGAGTTTGACATGCATCTCCCGCTGATAATGTGACCTGGGCGACTTTCTGGATTGATGCTTGAATTAATTTGGTGTCTAGATTAGAGTGTGGTATCAGCTGGGTACACAGTGCAGAGTTCTTGTCTAGTTCCGGCTCTCTTTTACTGGGATTAATCACCTTATAACATAGAGAGATAGACCTATGTCCATTTCTAAAGAGTAAAAGCCAATTTTCCATTTTACCCAAGGTCCAGCTCCATCCTCTTTCCTTCAAAAGTTCTGTAGCAAAGTGCCTACTTTGCAGATATGCAAAAAATTCCTTATTATTTATTTTGAAGTCTTTTTTTAATTCGTCAAAAGATTTAACACACCTTCTTTCTTTGTCAATGAGCTGTTCTACTTTGCTTAGGCCCAGGTTATGCCATTTTTTGAATGTTATAGAGTTTAACCCTGCAGGGAATAATGGATTACCCTGTATGGGGAGAAATTGAGAAATTTTACAATTTACAGATAATAGCTTCCCCACCCTCCACCAGGCTTTTAAAGGATTAAACATATTTTTAAGTTTTTTAATTTCCCTTGGTAACTCTTTAGGAGGACAGTGGGTTAATGCTAGTGGGAGATAGGGATAGCAGATACTTTCATCTAATAGATTGTCTGTTACATAATCACTACGAGAGGTCCAGTCAGCTATCACTCGTATAAGAAAGGCGTAATTGTATAAACGTACGTCAGGTAAAGCTAGACCCCCGTGTTCTTTTGAGAGAGATAGTTTGGATAAGGATATCCTTGGTTTCTTCCCTTGCCAGATAAATTTACTGAGTGCATTGTGAAGAAGCCCAACATCTCTTTCCAAGATAATTAATGGAGTATTCTGTAATATATATAAAAGTTTTGGCAATAATACCATATTAAATAAAGCTATCCTTCCGGATATTGATATTGGGAGGGTCTGCCAGTTCTTGAGTTTTTCCCTAATACTTCCTAAGATTGGGGTGACATTAAGATTATACAATTCCCCTGGTGTTGAGGGTATGAGAATTCCTAAATATTTTAGAGAATCTTTCGCGAGACTAAAAGGAATGTTAGGGGGAGAGTTTTTGTTCTTTCTAAGCCATAGTAGTTCAGATTTTAAAGCATACTTTTTAATTTATTTTGGAACTGCTGCATCCTTTCCGAATTGTGGTAATTTGGTAACATTTCTGGCACTTTATGCTTATACCGGGGGTCTAGTAGCGTGGACACCCAGTACAGGTCATTCTCCTTCAGCTTTTTTATACGAGGGTCCCTCAACAGGCACGACAGCATGAAAGACCCCATTTGCACAAGGTTGGATGCCGAGCTACTCATGTCCCGTTCCTCATCCTCAGTGATCTCACTGAAGGTATCTTCTTCCCCCCAGCCACGTACAACACCACGGGTACCAGATAGGTGACAACGAGCACCCTGGGATGCCTGTTGTGGTTGGTCTTCCTCCTCCTCCTCAAAGCCACATTCCTCCTCTGACTCCTCTTCCTCACAATCCTCTTCCAGCGTTGCAGCTGGTCCAGCAAGCGATGCTGATAAGGCTGTTTCTGGTGGTGATGGTGACCACAACTCTTCCTCTTCACACTCATCTATGGCCTGATCCAGCACTCTTCGCAGGGCACGCTCCAGGAAGAAAACAAATGGTATGATGTCACTGATGGTGCCTTTGGTGCGACTGACTAGGTTTGTCACCTCCTCAAAAGGATGCATGAGCCTACAAGCATTACGCATGAGCGTCCAGTAACGTGGCAAAAAAAATTCCCAGATCCGCAGAGGCTGTCCTAGCACCCCGGTCATACAAATAGTCGTTAACGGCTTTTTCTTGTTGGAGCAGGCAGTCGAACATTAGGAGTGTTGAATTCCAACATATCGGGCTGTCACAAATCAAGCGCCTCACTGGCATATTGTTTCTCCGCTGGATATCGGAAAAGTGCGCCATGGCCGTGTAGGAATGCCTCAAATGGCCACACACCTTCCTGGCCTGCTTCAGGACGTCCTGTAAGCCTGGGTATTTATGCACAAAGCGTTATACAATCAGATTACACACATGTGCCATGCACAGCACATGTGTCAACTTGCCAAATTTCAATGCCGCCACCAAATTACTTCCGTTGTCAGAAACCACTTTGCCGATCTCCAGTTGGTGCGGAGTCAGCCACTGATCCACCTGTGCGTTCAGGGTGGACAGGAGTGCTGATCCGGTGTGACTCTCCCGGGATGTGGAATAGTACCTGTGGAGCTGGGGGGTGCCGTTGATGTGGAGGAAGACGCAGCAGCAGAAGAGGACTCAGCCGAGGAGGTTATGGAAGAGGATGGAGTAGGAGGAGCAGAGGAGGTGGCAGCAGGCCTGCCTGCAAGTCGTGGCGGTGTCACCAACTCCTCCTCTGCAGAGCCACGCATTCCATGCTTGGCAGCTGTCAGCAGGTTTACCCAATGCGCAGTGTAGGTGATATACCTGCCCTGACCATGCTTTGCAGACCAGCTATCAGTGGTCAGGTGGACCCTTGCCCCAACACTGTGTGACAGACATGCCATTACTTCCTTTCACACAATCGAGTACAGGTTGGGGATTGCCTTTTGTGCAAATTCATTTCGGCCGGGTACCTTCCACTGTGGTGTCCAAATAGCTACAAATTTTTTGAACGCCTCAGACTCCACCAGCTTGTATGGTAAAAGCTGGCGGGCTAAGAGTTCAGACAAGCCAGCTGTCAGACGCCGGGCAACGGGGTGACTTTGTGACATTGGCTTCTTACGCTCAAACATGTCCTTGACAGACACCTGACTGTGGGCAGATGATCAGGAACTGCTCCGGAAGAGAGACAGAGTGGCGGATGGTTGAGAGGGGGCAAGGAGGACAGCAGTGATTGACGTTGCTGAAGATGCTGGACCAGGAGGAGGATGGCGGCTTTGAGTTTGTGTGCTGCTTCTACTCATGTGTTGATCCCATAGGCGTTTGTGATGTGCGATCATGTGCCTTCGCAAAGCAGTTGTGCCTAGGTGGGTGTTGGACTTCCCACGACTCAGTTTCTTTTGGAACAGGTTGCAAATGGCATTGCTGTTGTCAGAGGCAGACACACAAAAAAATGCCACACTGCTGAGCTCTGCGATGACGGCATTCTGGTGGTGGCAACAGAATGTGTTGATTGGCATGCTGTCTGGCTGACCCCAGGTGCCGATGCATGCTGTCTGACTGCGCCACTAGCTCCTTGCGATGACCTCCCCCTGCTTCCAACTTGTCTCCTCTTCTCTATCTCCCCATCTGAACTTTCCCCCTGTTTTTCTTCTCTTCTAGAGGGCACCCACGTGACATCCACGGACGCATCGTCATCATCAACCGCTTCACTTGTATCTGACAAATCAACAAAGGAAGCAGCAGCGGTTACAACATCATCATCATCACACCGTACGTCCATGTCTGTAATGCTGCCTGACTGAGACATATCACTGTTATCTACATCCTCTGTCAATGATGGTTGCGCATCACTCATTTCTTCCAACTGATGTGTAAAAAACTCCTCTGACAGATCAAGTGAAGCGGCTGTGGTGCTAGTGTTGGTGGTGGCAGCAGGCGGGTGAGTGGTAACTTGAGAGGTGCCCGAAGATAAGCTGGAGGAGGATGGTGCGTCAAGGTTCGGAGCGGAAGCTATAAAAGATTGGGTGTCCTGTGTTATAAAGTCAACTATTTCCTCAGAACTTTTCGAGTTCATGGGACGTGACCTCTTAACACTGGGCATTATTCTAGGGCCAAAGGAAATCACAGCACCACGACCACGACGGCACCTGCGGGGTGGCCTGCCTCTGCCTGTCATTTTTTTTTAAATGTACACTTACATTACTATTAAACAAGATATGAGTGGTGGCACTGGGCAAGTGGGCACAGTATACGCTGTGAGCCTGACACAAAAAAGCAGACTGATGTTTCACAGTCCAAAAAGTTTTTTTTGTTTTTAAATGTAAACTTACACTACTATTAAACAAGATATGAGTGGTGGCACTGGGCAAGTGGGCCCAGTATAAGCTGTGAGCCTGAAACAAAAAAGCAGACTGATGTTTCACAGTCCAAAAAGTTTTTTTTTTATTTTAAATGTACACTTACACTACTATTAAACAAGATATGAGTGGTGGCACTGGGCAAGTGGGCCCAGTATAAGCTGTGAGCCTGAAACAAAAAAGCAGACTGATGTTTCACAGTCCAAAAAGTTTTTTTTGTTTTTAAATGTACACTTACACTACTATTAAACAAGATATGAGTGGTGGCACTGGGCAAGTGGGCACAGTATATGCTGTGAGTCTGACACAAAAAAGCAGATTGATGTTTCACAGTCCAAAAAGTTTTAATTTTTTTAAATGTACACTTACACTACTATTAAACAAGATATGAGTGGTGGCACTGGGCAAGTGGGCACAGAATATGCTGTGAGCCTGACACAAAAAAGCAGACTGATGTTTCACAGTCCAAAAAGTTTTTATTTTTTTAAATATACACTTACACTACTATTAAACAAGATATGAGTGGTGGCACTGGGCAAGTGGGCACAGTATACGCTGTGAGCCTGACACAAAAAAGCAGACTGATGTTTCACAGTCCAAAAAGTTTTTATTTTTTTAAATATACACTTACACTACTATTAAACAAGATATGAGTGGTGGCACTGGGCAAGTGGGCACAGTATACGCTGTGAGCCTGACACAAAAAAGCAGACTGATGTTTCACAGTCCAAAAAGTTTTTATTTTTTTAAATATACACTTACACTACTATTAAACAAGATATGAGTGGTGGCACTGGGCGAGTGGGCCCAGTATAAGCTGTGAGCCTGAAACAAAAAAGCAGACTGATGTTTCACAGTCCAAAAAGTTTTTTTTGTTTTTAAATGTACACTTACACTACTATTAAACAAGATATGAGTGGTGGCACTGGGCAAGTGGGCACAGTATACGCTGGAAGCCTGACACAAAAAAGCAGACTGATGTTTCACAGTCCAAAAAGGTTTTTATTTTTTAAATGTACACTTACACTACTATTAAACAAGATATGAGTGGTGGCACTGGGCAAGTGGGCACAGTATTCGCTGTGAGCCTGACACAAAAAAGCAGACTGATGTTTCACAGTCCAAAAAGTTTTTATTTTTTTAAATATACACTTACACTACTATTAAACAAGATATGAGTGGTGGCACTGGGCGAGTGGGCCCAGTATAAGCTGTGAGCCTGAAACAAAAAAGCAGACTGATGTTTCACAGTCCAAAAAGTTTTTTTTGTTTTTAAATGTACACTTACACTACTATTAAACAAGATATGAGTGGTGGCACTGGGCAAGTGGGCCCAGTATAAGCTGTGAGCCTGAAACAAAAAAGCAGACTGATGTTTCACAGTCCAAAAAGTTTTTTTTGTTTTTAAATTTACACTTACACTATTATTAAACAAGATATGAGTGGTGGCACTGGGCAAGTGGGCCCAGTATAAGCTGTGAGCCTGAAACAAAAAAGCAGACTGATGTTTCACAGTCCAAAAAGTTTTTTTTTATTTTAAATGTACACTTACACTACTATTAAACAAGATATGAGTGGTGGCACTGGGCAAGTGGGCACAGTATACGCTGTGAGCCTGACACAAAAAAGCAGACTGATGTTTCACAGTCCAAAAAGTTTTTTGTTTTTAAATTTACACTACTGTTACACCAGATATGAGTGGTGGCACTGGGCAAGTGGGCACAGTATACGCTGTGAGCCTGGCACACACGCTGGCAGGCAGGCAACTGCAATTAGATTACACAAGCAGACTGATGTTTCACAGTCAAAAAAGTTTTTTTTTTTTAAATTTACACTACTGTTACACCAGATATGAGTGGGGGCACTGGGCAAGTGGGCACAGTATACGCTGTGAGCCTGGCACACACGCTGGCAGGCAGGCAACTGCAATTAGATTACACTAGCAGACTGATGTTTCACAGTCGAAAAAGTTTTTTTTTTTAAATTTACACTACTGTTACACCAGATATGAGTGGTGGCACTGGGCAAGTGGGCATGGCACACACGCTGGCAATCAGGCAACTGCAATTAGATTACACTAGCAGACTGATGTTTCACAGTCAAAAATCTTTTTTTTTTTCTAAATTTACACTACTGTTACACCAGATATGAGTGGTGGCACTGGGCAAGTGGGCCTGGCACACACGCTGGCAGGCAGGCAACTGCAATTAGATTACACAAGCAGACTGATGTTTCACAGTCAAAAAAGTTTTTTTTTTAAATTTACACTACTGTTACACCAGATATGAGTGGTGGCACTGAGCAAGTGGGCCTGGCACACACGCTGGCAGGCAGGGAACTGCAATTAGATTACACTAGCAGACTGATGTTTCACAGTCAAAAAAGTTTTTTTTTTTTTAAATTTACACTACTGTTACACCAGATATGAGTGGTGTGGCACTGGGCAAGTGGGCCTGGCACACACGCTGACAGGCAGGCAACTGCAATTATATTACACTAGCAGACTGATGCTTCACAGTCAAAAAAGTTTTTTTTTTTAAATTTACACTACTGTTACACCAGATATGAGTGGTGTGGCACTGGGCAAGTGGGCCTGGCACACACGCTGGCAGGCAGGCAACTGCAATTAGATTACACTAGCAGACTGATGTTTCACAGTCAAAAAAGTTTTTTTATTTAAATTTACACTACTGTTACACCAGATATGAGTGGGGGCACTGGGCAAGTGGGCCTGGCCCACACGCTGGCAGGCAGGCAACTGCAATTAGATTACACTAGCAAACTGATGTTTCACAGTCAAAAAAGTTTTTTTTTTTTAAATTTACACTACTGTTACACCAGATATGAGTGGGGGCACTGGGCAAGTGGGCCTGGCACATACGCTGGCAGGCAGGCAACTGCAATTAGATTACACTAGCAGACTGATGTTTCACAGTCAATTTTTTTTTTTTTTAATTTACACTACTGTTACACCAGATATGAATGGTGTGGCACTGGGCAAGTGGGCTTGGCACACATGCTGGCAGGCAGGCAACTGCAATTAGATTACACTAGCAAACTGATGTTTCACAGTCAAAAAAGTTTTTTTATTTAAATTTACACTACTGTTACACCAGATATGAGTGGTGGCACTGGGTAAGTGGCTTGGCAGGCAGGCAACTGCAATTAGATTACACAGGAAAAAAAATGATGTTCTAGCCCTAAAAAGGGCTTTTTAGGGTGCTGTGCTTACAGCAGAGATCAGATGAGTCCTTCAGGA
Source organism: Bombina bombina (assembly GCF_027579735.1). NCBI lineage: Eukaryota > Metazoa > Chordata > Amphibia > Anura > Bombinatoridae > Bombina > Bombina bombina. Next base: position 136,455,779 of record NC_069506.1, read on the forward strand.
CTGTAGTGGACACTGAATACACTAGCCTAGCTATCAATTTCCCTATTAAATCACCAGCAGCTACACTGTCCCTCCTCTCACTAACAATGCAGCTTCCGAATGAATCTAAAATGGCTGCTGTTCAGGAGCTGGGAGGGTCTGGGAGGGAGGGTCTGCTGCTGATTGGCTGGAATGTGTCTGCAGACTGTGAGGTACAAGGTCAAAGTTTACTCAATGAGGACGAATAGGGGGCGGTTCGCCGCGGCGAACGCGAACATGCTATGTCCGCCGGGAACTATTCACCGACTAACTATTCGCGACATCACTATATTCCATATCCCCACCTCTTTTGGAAAAATAGACATGATCAATGGCTTGAAAACCAGCTAATGATGAATCCTCCATATGTTCGAATTTAAAGTGTGTAGCAACGGAAGTGAAGACATCGGGGTCACCTATATCTCTAATGTGTTCTAGAACACAGTCTCTTAGGCGTCTCTTAGTTTTTCCCAAATATTGGATATTACATCCCTTACATGTCATGCGGTACACTACATGTGTTGAGTTGCAATTTAAATTGTATTTTATGTTATACTCCTTGTTAGTGCTATGAGATGCAAAAGTATTTCCTTCAGTGACATAGTTGCAAGTCTTGCATCGAGTTGCTCTACATCTGAAAAAGCCCATCCTTGGTTTCGACCAAGTTTGAGAGTTTTTTTCAGGCAGATAAGAGGGTGCTTCATAATCTCTTATACTCATAGCCTTTCTAGACACAAATTTAACACCCCCTGCAATAACTCTTTGTAATACTGGGTCTGTATGTAATATAGGTAGACATTCACCTACAATGTCACAAATATGTCCATGTTCTAGACTATATGGGGTACTGAAAATAACTTTCCGAGAAATGTCCTTTGCATCCTTTTTCTTAGAATCTTTTTTATATATGAGTTTATATATGAGTAACAGTTTATCGCTATACCCTCTGTTGAGGAGTCTGTTGTATAGATCCTGACTCTGTTGCTGATATATACTTTCACTAGAGCAAACACGTCTAGTTCTAATAAATTGATCCTTGGGAATAGCCTTCAATAAATGTTTTGGATGACATGATCTATAGTTAAGAATGGTGTTTCCAACTGTAGATTTTCTATATAGATTAGTGACAATCTTATCTCCATCTGTCATTAATTCTATATCCAAAAACTGGATTTTATGAGAATCCTGAATTCCAACAAAAGGAAAGTACTGACTATTCACCTCCATCCCAAACCAATAGGAGGTTAATGATGTAGCGACCACAATAAACTATATGCTCTCTAAAGGGATTACTATCTGCATAGATGTGGACCATCTCCCACCATCCCATGTAGAGATTGGCGTAAGAGGGGGCGAATTTCACCCCATAGCTGGTCCACACCTCTGCAGATAGTAAGATCCCTTGAATAAAAAATAATTGTGAGATAGCAAAAATTCAATAGTGAGCATTATAAAATGTTTGAGATTCTCGAGGACTTCCGGGCGGCGGCCATCTTAGTGGTCGCACTGAGCTTCAGCTCCTCAAGCTCTCTTTAAAAATCATTAATTTTAGAATTTTCAGAAGTTAAAATATTCTTTTCAAAATAGTGCAGAAAGCTAGCTGTTGGCGTCCTAAACTAAGATATATAGGGTCTTGGATTTTGACGTGGCATGAAAGCCCTCAGTACCGGACTATTATTCTTGAGGCCTTCTCCTATATCTGAAGCCTTAACATCGTCCCCAAACTCGCTGTGCCTGAGCGCGCAGTTCTTCATTTATAACTAGTGAGCTACCTACTTAACCCACCTCACAATACTGAGGGAATCACCTATTCAAATAAAGCAGCTGCATAGAGCTTCCGCAGCGCTCCGCCTAAACTATTTGCCGAAAATGGAGGGCCTGAAAAGATGGGAAACTGAAATGACCCGACACATAGATGAACATTTCTGGGCCTTGGAGAGGGACCTGTGTGACCTGCTCCTGAATGCCTTAAACATTGTTGTGGTAAAAGCGGAACCCGAACATCAGCTGAACATGGAACCGGATGATTCTCCTATACCTAGCGATACAGAGATCCCCAACGCCAGCAGACCAAAAGTTCCCAAAACTGCCCCTTCAACACTGCCTCCGCTTACCTCAGAATCCCAGATAGAGAGTCCAGTGGCCCCAGGAGAAATGTCGGACACTGTGGAGCAAGGTGCAGCTCGTGAACCAGGCGCAACTACACCGGAGCCCTGGGTGAATACTACATCAGCTCCAGACGTGGAGCGGTTTCAAAATCATGCACTGGAAAATAAAACTACAGCCGCTGGGGGACATCGGAGCAGTGGCGGATTCACGGGGCTAGAGCGGTCGCACCTGAGGAGGGGGACCGTTCCGGCCCATGTGTCTTTGGTCTTGACTTCACCCAGAGATGGGGTGAGACGGGAACTCTGCTCCGGCTTTGACAACGGGAGATGTCTGGTGGCGGGAGGTAAGATGAGATTCAAACACTCAGTTGGACATTTGCCTAATCTCAACCTCCACAATCCCATACGAGCTTGCCACACTGAACAGAGGGGAATAGGTTGAGAGAGATTCATCCACACCAGGGCTACACTGAGGACTTTCTTATATGGTCTGAAAATTGACGCTGTTATCAAAGTCTGACATTTCAATTGGAAACCTCGCCTTCCCCCAGGGACTTGTTCTGGCCAACAATTCACTTATTTGCAAACTGTCCTGATCTGCACTGTACTGCAAGGATTGTGTGTCATGTTCATGTTAATTTTTTATTTTTTTATTGATCTGATATGGTTGAATATCATGATATTGTATAATTCCCCAGGGGTGCTTAAGCAGCTAATTATGCCCTCAGCTTTCTAATGCTCAGTTAGACTAGTTTGGTTTCATTTTATCTCCCTAGATTACTGTTATGGAAGCTATCACCCAAACCCTGAACCACTCCCTATATTTACTAGGTACTACTCTAACTTTCTAAAAGGTATAATGGGTACATAGATATGAGATTTTGGAGATGTTTTAGACATAACCCATCTGCAAGATATATTCCACCATTATTATCTAGTACCCCTACACAGTTAATCTGAACACAAAAGGCACCAGTAGTCTCATATGGAAATAGTGCCTCAAATCATAAATTATTCTGCCCTCTCTAACCCCAAACCCCCACTGAACAGAGCTAGTGACTACCAATTATTACATAAAACTGTTATTTTTAAAGCAAGTTGAATATCCATTATTGCTCTGTGAACTGTTAGTTATAGCAACATAATTAGTTTTGAACACGAGTTGGATTTGTGCCATTCCCTGAGGGTACTGAATATATTATGCCTTTATCTTTACTGAGGAAAGTGCCTTTAGTATATGCATGTAATATCTGTGACGGCAGATTTTACTATCCATAACCTTCCTATATTTACCGGTATGTCTCCCTAGGGAGGTGCTAGGTTCTATTCATCCTCATACTATTGGCTACTGTTTATCTCATTAGCTTATGTACTACAAGGGCCTTATGTTTAATATAGCCTAGTTTTCCATTATGACAAGAGGAGGGGAAGTTAGGTCTCGGCATCATTTTATATTTTCCTCTCACCTGGCCTCTAAGCCCCTGCTTAACTCCATTTAAATGTCCATTTACAGACAGTGGCAACTGCCCTTCTATATAATTAAGGTTTAGCCCTATGGTCACCCAATAACGCATAGGTACTCACTTAGTATATTTTCTTCTGGTTTATAGGGTTGTTAGCTCCTACACTAGTTTTCCACTGACTGTATCTCCCTTCACCCTTTCCCGCTCTGCATATGGGAGCGGGTCATATACAATATCCCTTTCCCGTCTGTGTCCAGTGGGGACAAAAACTCCCTGGGGGGAGATACAGCATAAGCTCTTGTGCCTTATAGGTTCAACTGTGATATTTTTTCCATACCAACCTGATCTTGAGTTTCTATTTTCTATTTTTTCCTGTTCCTTTTAACCTCACTCTGTTAAATCCTCCCCTGCTTCCCCACCCCCCTTCGACAGCAGTTGTGTGTTCAATTGTTTTTCTCTAGATTTGGAAGATTTGTTGCTGACAATATTACATATGTTTCTAGAAGAAGAAACTATTATTTATTAACTACATTTCAAGGTCCAAAAGTGACCGTAAGCAACATTAGAGCTCCTCTTTCTAGTCATTTAAACTACATAGGCCCATGAGTGGCCTGCTGATCATTTAGAGGCGCATTCCTTTCTTACAAAAATAGAAAATGAGGTTCTAATAGCTATATTCAGTGTTTTGTACAACTGCTCTGTATTGCTTTTCTAATTATATTTTGTTATATACATAGTAATTCAATACTTTCTTCCAGAAGGTAAAAGCTAACCAAATATTATTGTACCTAATGTACATATACTACTGAACTTTTATTTATTGTTATGTATCTGCAAATCCTCAATAAAAATCTTTAAAAAAAAAAAAAAAAAAAAAAAAAAAATGTTTGAGATTCTCAGTATAATTTGACATTCTGTCCAAAATATTTGACATTGTTTTCATCCCCATATGGTGGGGGATGGAGGTGTACAGTGAGGCCACATCTACAGTAACAAATCTATAGGAAGATTTCCATTGTATAGACTGCAAAGAATGTAATTCGTGCGTGGAGTCCTTTATATAACTCGTGAGTTCACCCACTAGAGGTGGCAAAAAAGCATCAACCATCTCAGAAGTGGACCCCAATTTTACAGTCTATTTTAGGGTTAATATGTAATATCCTGTAATTAAGCTGATAGTGCACAGGTAAATTTAGTTAATTATGTACCTTTAAATAGACTGTAGGCTGACTTATTTGTCAAGCAGTGATCAAGTGCTGTGGTCCCGCATGAAACGCGTCTTCTCTTTACTGCCATTTTTCTGAACATTCTTTTGTTATACTGAATTGTCATACACTATTGTGATCTTTTAGTTTTCAGTGCACTGTTTTTCAAATAAACTTTTTTTGGTCCATAGACTTAATTATTAACCCCCTATGCCACCACATACCCAACACAAGTGCTAACTATTAACCCCCTATGCCATCACATACCCACCACAAATGCTAACTATTAACTTCCTATGCTGCCACATACCCACTGGAAGTGCTAACAATTAACCCCCTATACCGCCACATACCTATTGCAATCACTAACTATTAAGCCTCTGTGCTGTCACATACCCACCACAATTGCTAACTATTAAGCTGCCCTAACCTAATCACCTAATCACCTAATCAGCCATCTGTGTGTCATATCTGCCTGGAGGATTTCAGACGTTCCATAATGGACTATTGTTAACTCAGCTTAACATCACTTGCATCGAATCCCTTTGGTTCACTGATAGTCACACGATTTGTTACAAGGTACAACATATTTGCATTCTAGTGAGTACAATCATATGTTTGAAGCACTGTTTCTTTTTAATGAATTACCTTGAGTCTGAGTTGCACTCTATTTGCTTTTCTACAAATTTTTCCCACAACCAAAAGAGGGAAGTTTGGTTATACCGGTAGCAGCCATGTTTGTCTCGCCAGCTATCAGCTGCCAAGACAATATCACCTGAGCTAGTTAGTGTAGGTGTAGTAAAACTTAGGCTCTCACAGCAATATTTGAAGTGTGCCTATACTGAAACAATTTTGCGCTGTGTAAGCACACTTCAAATAGGGTCCCCCCGGCAATATTGTTGATATGGGGGTGGTGACGTTACTCTCCCATTGACTTCTATGGGAGTGAAATCACTACTCTTCTGCATCGCTTGGACATGCCCCTTTTTGGAACATTCTAATGGACCATTGGGCTGCGATGCCCGTGAGGCAAAAGATGCAGTTTTTCAATGGTCTGTCAATGTTTTGAACATGGGGGGGGGGCTTCAAATCACATTCTAAATATCCTGAGCATTCAGTCATCTCAAATATCCCTGTAAATATATCCACCTCTGCCCCCTAAAACCAGTAAACCCAATGTTTGTAAAGGAGATACACCAACCAATAGATGTTGCTATTAAGCCCTACCTACCATTATATTGCTACCACTATTTTTTGTGTATAGATTTTAATTGCACACAAACCATAATTAATAGCAACATTACTACTGAATTATAATCTAGACCTTATTACTTTTAAATGACAGAATGGGGGGTGGAGCTAGCTACCGAGCTGTGCAGACGTGTGGACAGAGAGCTCCTGTAGCATATCGCATTTAACAAGCATTAAAAGTTTAAGAAGCTGATTATCTCTTAAATTTTAGGTACCCTGCTACTCTTAAGGGGGACTTATACCTTACAGGCTATTCCTATACTGCACGTCCCAGAAAGTTAACTAAAGAAGTTTCGGCTCTACATCGGGACATACATTAGGCCCTGCTCCAGGCTCGCCACCTACTGTGCTCTGGAGGGTCGGGGATCCGCTCCGGAGCATTCTCTAACACCATAGCAGGACCAGAGGACCAGGGAACCGACCTTTCACAGCCTGGGAGGTGTCAAAGAACCAGACGCACCTCAGAACCCGGCTTGAGACCTAGCAACACTGGCCTGCTACACATTTGCCCTGACGGACTGCTGAAAGACCACAGTGAAGGTGAGCCCCATTTAGATAGGGATCCGGAGGTTGGCCGGCGAAGAGAGCGAGCAGTTACAGGGAGCTCTAACCTGAAATATTATCAGAGCCGACATCGGCATCACATTTGGCGCCAAAAGCAGCCATATTGGGCCCTGTGAGAAGGAAAAGCTGCAGGCAGGCCCGTAGTTAAACCGGACACACTAAGCCTGATAAGAAACCCTGCAGGCACATAGAGGTGACAGTTGCCGGTTAACCTAGCTTATATAACAACTGTAGCGGAGGAGCTCTAGGGGCAGAATACAGAGACAGGATATCATAGACAGTGCGCAGCGCCAGCTAAGCACGCACAATCTTTGCCGAAGGCCTCACTGCTCTGTCTTTGGTATCTCCTCAGGGGCAGAGACCCATTTAAACCCGCACAACATCTGGGGTATCAGAAACACGCAGAAAGAATACTTATGCACATTTTTGCACCCAAAAAAGTTATTACCCGCATGTCAAAAGCAAACAAGTGGTGTGAAAGGATTGTAGAGTGGTGTGAAAGTATTGTAGAGGAACGGGTGAAGCGCCCTAGTAAGAACTTTATATAAGTACTGTGTACACTGGAAGGTGTTTCAAAGGACCTCAGAAAGCTCAATAAAAGCCGCGGGGCAGGGAACTGAGATCTTGATTCATACAAGCAGTGGGTCTGAGAGGCCTAGATAAGGGGGATGCAGCTTTATTGACGTAAAAACACCACAATTGATCCTACAGAGTGCTCCAACAAGCGGGCACCAACACTTCTAGGCCGCACCTGTCACACTACTACTTTCCTAACCAATGGAAGATATACAGAGGGCGACTCCTAGTGCAGATCAGTTAGCAATGAATTAGCCCACTAACAGCTCCCTTTAGAAGGATACTCACACAGTGGAAAGCACACTTTAGTGCTAATGCAGCCTGCTGGGTATATTACAGTGGCCCAGCGCACATACACACTCTGGCAATGAACTGTTCCAAGGTATTTTTCAATGATCAAATGAAAAAATAGGAGACTTCAGTAGATAAAAAGAGCTTTATATAAAAATAAATGAATGAACAAATAAAATCAATCAGTAAAACACGCTACGCGTTTCTCAGAGCTGACCACTCTGTTTCATCAGGCAAGTAATACTGATCTATAGCTAAAGTCTCCTATCTACTGGATCTATACAACAGACTCCTCCTATCTACTGAAGTCTCCTATTTTTTCATTTGATCATTGAAAAATACCTTGGAACAGTTCATTGCCAGAGTGTGTATGTGCGCTGGGCCACTGTAATATACCCAGCAGGCTGCATTAGAACTAAAGTGTGCTTTCCACTGTGTGAGTGTCAGCCGCTCTGGAATCAATCCGGGATGTAACCCAACTGCTAGCGTGAATTGAAAGCACACGCTAGCACACTGAGAAATATCCAGGACGTGACCCACTCAGGAAGCAGATTAGAAGATAACAAAAATGAATATTGTTCCAGAATGCAGGAAAGCCACAAAGGATAAAACGTCCCTTTAAGTAGTACAAAGAACAAAAAGGAAATGCTCTTACTTGAAGCTTCTGAAAAAGGTCCTCTTTAGCAGGCTTGTAAAACAAAGGAAAAGTTCTCTTTTGCAGCTTGTAAAAGTATAATGTCCCTTTAAGCAGGTTTATAACAAACAGAAAGGCAAAGTTCTCTTTTGCAGCTTGTAAAAGTAAATGTCCCTTTTAAGCAGGTGTATAACAAACAGAAAGGCAAAGTTCTCTTTTGCAGCTTGTAAAAGTAAATGTCCCTTTTAAGCAGGTGTATAACAAACAGAAAGGCAAAGTTCTCTTTTGCAGCTTGTAAAAGTAAAATGTCCCTTTAAGCAGGTGTATAACAAACAGAAAGGCAAAGTTCTCTTTTGCAGCTTGTAAAAGTAAAATGTCCCTTTAAGCAGGTCTTGTTTATCAAAGAATAGGTTTAAAGGTAAAGGCAAAAGCAAGGTCAGGCAGGCAGAAGTCGGCATCCAAATATCAGCAAAAGGTAGAGGCAAAAGACAAGGTCAGGCAAGCAGAAGTCGGCATCCAAGTATCAGCAAAAGGGTAAAAGCTACAGGCAAGGTCAGGCAGGCAGAAGTCAATGTCCAAATATCAGCAAGTAGGGATTAGGCAAGAGGCTTGGTCAGGCAGGCAGAAGTCGGTACACAGAAGAACAAAACTGATATGGTACTCACAATCCAGGGAAACAAACAAACGGGCCCAGATTCAGATCTCCCGCCGAGATTTAAAGGGCAGGAGCGTAACCGTCATCAGAGGGTGTGAGAGGAAGCGTCATGTTGCTAAGCAACATGACGTCAGAGACACAGAGAAGTTCCGGGAGCCGCGGCGACACGGCGATGAACGGAAGCGTTCATGACAGCACCCCCTCCTCAAGGACCCCTCCGGGGGACAGGACCAGGTCTATCAGGATGAGTCTTGTGGAAGGTCTTGACCAATATAGGAGCATTTACTTGATGAGCAGGTTCCCAAGAACGTTCCGTGACTGGATAACCCTTCCAATGAATGAGATAATACAATTTCTTGCCCCGCAATTTGGAATCTAGAATATGGCTGATCTCAAACTCAGGATGTCCATGCACCAATAACGGTGGAGGTTTAGAAAAAGGCTTAGAATACCTGTTAATCATCACAGGTTTTAAAAGAGAAACATGGAATACCGGATGGACTTTGAGAGACTTGGGTAAAGCTACCCGATAAGCAGTGGAACATACCTGACCCAGTATTCGGAAAGGACCCACATATCGTGGTCCCAATTTGTTAGAAGGTTGTTTCAGGCGAAGAAATCGAGAGGAAATCCAAACTTTATCACCAGGGCGATATTTGGGAGCCTTCTTCCGTCGAAGATCCGAAAAGAACTTGTAACGTCTAGAAGTTACAGAAAGAATACGATGTATCTTCTGCCAATGTCGAGTTAATCTTCGGGCTGTAAGATCAGAAGCAGGATTCACTGTGGAGGAAGTATGCAAAGGGAATGTCCTAGGCTGATATCCGTAAGCTGCATGAAAAGGAGAAGTCTGAAGGGAGGAATTGTACCGGGCATTATGGGCCAATTCAGCCAAAGGAAGGTAAGAAGTCCAGTTAGAGTGATAATGATCCACATAATGTCTAAGATATGTTTCAAGACACTGGTTTACTCTTTCAGTCTGACCATTCGATTGTGGGTGGTGAGAAGTAGAGAGAGATATAGTAGTACCAAAATGTTTACAAAGTGACCTCCAAAATCGAGAAACGAATTGTACCCCTCTATCTGAAACAATATCTAGAGGAAATCCATGGATTCTTACAATATGTAGAATAAAAAGTTCAGAGAGTCTTTTGGCAGATGGTAATCCTGGCAAGGGTACAAAATGAGCCGTCTTAGTGAACCTGTCGACCACCACCCAGATAGTATTGTTCCCAGTGGACAAGGGAAGATCGGTAATAAAGTCCATGGATACATGAGTCCAAGGCTGGTGGGGTATAGGCAATGGTTGGAGTAATCCTGAAGGAAGTTGGCGTGGAGTTTTGTTCATGGCACATTGTGTGCATACTGAGACGTAATCCTTCACATCTTGAGAGAGTGTAGGCCACCAGACATGTTGTTTGAGGTTTCGAGTGGTAATACTGATGCCAGGATGTCCAGAAAGGGGACTATCATGAGCCCAAAATAAAATCTTGGAACGAAGGCGTTCAGGAACAAAGAGTAAACCATCGGGAGGTTTACAGGACAAAGGAAGATGCTCTTGAGCGGACTGTAATTCTTGTAACCAAGAAGTTGTTAACTGGGCAATGACTTCATGAGGTTGGAGAATGGTACCAGACTCAGGAACTGGGGTATCTTGAAATTGTCTGGAAAGTGCGTCTGCTTTAATATTTTTTGAACCAGGTATGTAAGACAAATTATAGTGAAACCGAGAGAAGAATAATGACCAGCGTGCTTGCCTGGAATTTAGTCGTTTGGCTGTTTGGAGATACAGAAGGTTCTTATGATCAGTAAGTATAGTAAATGGCAAAGAAGTACCTTCCAGCCAATGTCTCCATTCATCCAATGCCATCTTGATGGCAAGCAACTCTTTATTCCCTACGTCATAGTTAAATTCGGAAGGAGTGAATTTTTTAGAGAAAAAAGCAACAGGATGAATCCTTCCAGTCTCTGGTATTCGTTGAGACAGAACAGCTCCAGCAGCAACAGAGGAAGCATCCACCTCCAGAATAAATTGAAACTCAGGATTTGGATGACGAAGGATAGGAGCTGAGGAAAAAGCTTCTTTGAGAGATTCAAAAGCTTCTATAGCCTCAGACGGCCATACTTTACAGTTTTGTCCTTTTCTTGTGAGAGAAGTAAGAGGAGAAGTAATAGTAGCAAAATTCTTGATGAACTTTCTGTAATAATTGGCGAAGCCTAGGAAACGTTGTAAAGCCTTCAAAGAATCAGGTCTAGGCCAATCCAAAATGGCAGAAAGTTTAGTAGGGTCCATTTCGAATCCAGATGCCGATATTACATAACCCAGAAAGGGTATGGATTTTTGATGGAAAGAACATTTCTCCAGTTTAGCAAACAGATGGAATTCTCTTAGACGTTGAAGTACTTTCTTGACGTGGTGCACATGATCTTGGTGGTTCTGAGAAAAAATTAAGATGTCGTCCAGGTATATGATAACAAAAATATTCAAAAAATCACGAAAGATCTCATTTACAAAATGCTGGAAAACCGCCGGAGCATTGCATAGCCCGAAGGGCATGACCAAATATTCATAATGCCCAAATCGAGTGTTAAAGGCAGTCTTCCACTCATCTCCTTTGCGTATACGGATCAAGTTGTATGCACCGCGTAGGTCGAGTTTGGTGAAAATGGTGGCTCCCTGAAGATAAGTAAAAAGTTCAGGAATAAGGGGCAGAGGATAACTGTTCTTGATGGTAATCTGATTCAATCCACGATAATCAATACAGGGTCTTAATCCGCCATCCTTTTTTCCCACAAAAAAGAAACCGGCCCCTACAGGGGAAGAGGAGGGTCGAATAAATCCTCTAGCCAGATTGTCTTTTATATATTCTTCCAGAGCCATGTTTTCTGGTTTAGAAAGTGGATATGTCTTGCCTCGAGGATAGGCAGCCCCAGGAAGGAGGTCAATGGGACAATCAAAAGGGCGATGAGGAGGAAGACGTTCAGCTTCTTTTTTGGAGAAGACATCCACAAAGTCATGGTAATGCATAGGTAAGGATTCCGGAGTTTCAACTGTGAGAGCAATAGTGAGTGGTAACTTAGTAATCTTTTGAAGACATTTAGTCTGGCATGTAGATCCCCAGGAAGTGAGTTCACCGAAAGTCCAAGAAAAAATGGGATTGTGAATCTGGAGCCAGGGTAATCCCAAGATAATGGGAAATTGCGGAGTGGAAATGACATCGAAACAAATTGTCTCAGAATGAAGTATTCCTACGGTGAGGATTAAGGGTTGAGTAGAAAACTGAATGTATCCAGAACCCAAAGGATCTCCACTGACCGTAGAGACTGAAATGGAATACTCCTTCTTTAGTAAGGGTATAGAATGAGTAGAAACAAATGTAGAGTCAATGAACACACCTCCAGCACCAGAATCAATTAGAGCTTGGGTATAGATCTTCTTATGTCCAATTAGAAGAGTTACTGGAACAAAGAGTTTCTTGTATAGGGAATGACCACTATTTTGGCTTAACTCAGTTCCCTGGACTAGAGTTAAGCCCTGGCTTTTACTGGCCTAGTAGGACAATCCCTTAATAAATGTCCTTTAAGGCCACAGTACAGACATAAGCCAAGAGTCCGTCTTCTCAAGCGTTCAGTCTCAGTTAATTTTATACTTCCTACTTCCATGGGTTCAGCCTGATCAGTAGTAGGAGAGGCTGGAGTGACTGGATTAGAAAAACGAGGAGCTAAACGAAAAGGAGTTCGAGTGGAAGTCCTCTGTGTTCTATCCTTTTCTTGTTGGCGTTCACGAAACCTGGCGTCGAGACTGATACAGAGATTTATTAAGGCTTCTAAGGACTCTGGAAGTTCACGATACACCAATTCATCCTTGAGACGCTCAGAAAGTCCTTTACGGAAAGCGGCTCTGAGTGCTCCCTGATTCCAAGTGGTTTCAGAGGCAAGGGTGCGGAACTCAATTGCATATTGAGAGACTGGTTGATTTCCTTGACGTAAATCCAGGAGAGTAGCTTCAGCAGCGGATGACCTTCCAGGTTTATCGAATACGTTTGAGAATGTAGATAGAAATGTATCAACATCCAACAGTATAGGATCATTCTTTTCTAGCAAAGGTGACACCCAAGCCAAGGCTTTTCCTTTCATTAAGGAAATAAGAAACGTGATTCTAGAAGAGGCAGTAGCAAAGAGAGTAGGGCTATTTCGGAAATGAAGACGGCATTGATTCAAAAAGCCTCTACATTCTTCAGGATTCCCATCATATTTATCCGGAAGAGGAATCCTGGGACTTAGTTGTACCTGAGACTGATTGTTAGAAATCGGAGGAGGTAATGCCTCAATCGGATTTGGATTGGGATTAGGATTGGGAGGTGCGGTAGCAACCAAATTTTGTAATAGAGCAGTAATTTGATCAAGTTTAGTGTCCAGAGACTGCAAGTGAGTGGCATGAGAACCCAAGAGCTGTCCCTGGTGAGCCACGGCCATAGATAATTCAGTGGGGTCCATTTTTATGGCCCGTTTGTAATGTCAGCCGCTCTGGAATCAATCCGGGATGTAACCCAACTGCTAGCGTGAATTGAAAGCACACGCTAGCACACTGAGAAATATCCAGGACGTGACCCACTCAGGAAGCAGATTAGAAGATAACAAAAATGAATATTGTTCCAGAATGCAGGAAAGCCACAAAGGATAAAACGTCCCTTTAAGTAGTACAAAGAACAAAAAGGAAATGCTCTTACTTGAAGCTTCTGAAAAAGGTCCTCTTTAGCAGGCTTGTAAAACAAAGGAAAAGTTCTCTTTTGCAGCTTGTAAAAGTATAATGTCCCTTTAAGCAGGTTTATAACAAACAGAAAGGCAAAGTTCTCTTTTGCAGCTTGTAAAAGTAAATGTCCCTTTTAAGCAGGTGTATAACAAACAGAAAGGCAAAGTTCTCTTTTGCAGCTTGTAAAAGTAAATGTCCCTTTTAAGCAGGTGTATAACAAACAGAAAGGCAAAGTTCTCTTTTGCAGCTTGTAAAAGTAAAATGTCCCTTTAAGCAGGTGTATAACAAACAGAAAGGCAAAGTTCTCTTTTGCAGCTTGTAAAAGTAAAATGTCCCTTTAAGCAGGTCTTGTTTATCAAAGAATAGGTTTAAAGGTAAAGGCAAAAGCAAGGTCAGGCAGGCAGAAGTCGGCATCCAAATATCAGCAAAAGGTAGAGGCAAAAGACAAGGTCAGGCAAGCAGAAGTCGGCATCCAAGTATCAGCAAAAGGGTAAAAGCTACAGGCAAGGTCAGGCAGGCAGAAGTCAATGTCCAAATATCAGCAAGTAGGGATTAGGCAAGAGGCTTGGTCAGGCAGGCAGAAGTCGGTACACAGAAGAACAAAACTGATATGGTACTCACAATCCAGGGAAACAAACAAACGGGCCCAGATTCAGATCTCCCGCCGAGATTTAAAGGGCAGGAGCGTAACCGTCATCAGAGGGTGTGAGAGGAAGCGTCATGTTGCTAAGCAACATGACGTCAGAGACACAGAGAAGTTCCGGGAGCCGCGGCGACACGGCGATGAACGGAAGCGTTCATGACAGTGAGTATCCTTCTAAAGGGAGCTGTTAGTGGGCTAATTCATTGCTAACTGATCTGCACTAGGAGTCGCCCTCTGTATATCTTCCATTTTTTCAGATTGCAACAACAATTTATCAGGAGGAGCTGCCCTGGCATTTGGTGCACAGTCAACTGGGACACTGCTAAGTTCCCAGACCGCTTACCTTGGCACTACCTATGCCTTCCCAATTTGTGAGTATAAAATTTACATCTGATTATATTTGCCCTGTTCTATATTGGCTACACTAGGAGGCGCCCTTTCTTGTATCATTTATATAGTGCTTTCCTAACCAGATAGAGAGGAAATAAGATAACCTTATACTCCATGGCCTTGGTATCTTGGAAATTTGGTCTCTCTCCCCCCTTTCCCGCCGGCCCTTCTTGCCTGCGGGTCATACCCCACACACCCTTCCCCACGTCTTCTATAGGAGACACCTCCCCTGGAGAGAGAGCTGTCAATTACCCACATATGTACTGAGAAAGAACCTATATAGCGAAAGGAGACTCCTTCCAGACATTCCCACGACTACCCCTACACGGATAGGGCACCTGGCCTAAAGTCGATCAGAATAAGCTGACATTGATAACACCCTCCCCTTCTTTAGAGGGTCTGGACTGTGGCGACATGTAAATAGCCCCAAAGTGTCTGTGCCCCCGCCGGCCAATGTTGCAACACTAGCATACGTGTAATAAGCAGGTCTTCAGCAATAACAAGTAATTACTAATAGATTGTCTCACTCATTACTATACTAAAATGTTGCAGGCTCATAAACGTAAACAGAAGCCTCATTCCACGCCAAAAAGAACTGTTGCAGATCACTTTCAACACCACTCAGGCACTGCTCAGACAAGATCAGAGGATGACTACTCAGATGCAGGCAGTGCCTCTGACACCCAGGTTGGCTCTACATTAGTAAAGAGAGCATCACAAATTCTAGGGGCAGATACCTGCTCTAACAACAATATGATGGACACCATGAAATCACTGTTAGCCTCACACCATGATTCCCTATCGAAAAGGTTTGACAGGTCACATGCAGATCTGAAGAGAGATATCTGCCTCATAGGAGAGCGAACAGATGCGTTGGAACGCAAGCAGGAGGACCTTACAATAGACCACACTAATCTCCTTAGCTACTCCCAATCTCTAGCCACGCAAATTACAGATTTGGAACTGAAATTGGCGGATCTAGAGGATAGTTCGCACCGCAACAATATACGAGTAAAAGGCATACCAGAATCTGTTTTACCACAAGACTTGGAGAAATATCTACAGAGTCTTTTCGAAGCGGTGTTGGGCCCTGCGACAAGTAATGAAAACCTTATAGATATAGTACACAGAGCTCTCAGAGCACGGTCAGCAGATGGAGGCCAGCCAAGAGATGTGATAGCAAAACTCCACTATTATACATTCAGGGAAAAAATTCTCAGAACACTAGCCAGAGACAAGCGACTCCCTGAAGAATATACTGGACTACAAATTTACCCAGATCTTTCTCCCCACACACTACAGCTTCGCAGGCACTTCCAACCGTTTACCAAAATATTGAGAGAGAGACCTAAAATACAGATTGGGGTTCCCAGTATGACTCTTCATTACCAAGGACAGCCACCAATACATGACCTCTACTCCCCAGCAAGCACGGGAACTACTTCAACAATGGGGCTTGCTCCCACCAGAGAGGGAGGATCATTCTACTAGCTCAGAAATGAGCACTGGCCTGAGAGCCTCGGCACCACCTTGGAAACCACTACCACAGAGACCTCCTGGAAATGCTGGAAAATCTACTAAGACCCTCAAGAAACTCTGAGACACTGTTAGTACCAACCAAACCATAGACCCATAGAGAACCTGCTTATAAAATCTACCCTGACTGTATACCTTGATGGAAATATTTCTCCTCAAGAGGGAGTATCCCCCACGGCTCGAGGAGGATCTCAAGAGATGAGCAAGGAGAAGATGGGTGAGATCAATGAAATTTACATGTTATGATCTGTTTATTTGCTATGATAATGGACACTAGTTAAAAAGACTTCACATATAGCTGCTTTTTGTTAGTAATGATCCATGTGCTATTACTATATTACATGGCACTATACATTTATTTAATCAACTGTTTATATGGAGTGTTATATTGTTCTCAATAACCTTTAGATGTTATAGACATTGTGCCTACTTCTCAAGATAATAGACACTGGTCAAAGACTCTGAACATGTTTCCTTACCCCTGCTGATAACACGTGCTGTTACCGCATTATATTATATTATGCATTTAACTAATCGACTGTGCATGTAGTGTATCATATTGTGCTCAATGACCCTTAGATACTAGAGATACCACTGATAGGCTGAACCTATGTTCCATTACTACCGTTGGCAATATGAGGCTTATAACCCCATCTCTTACTGTCATACTTCACTTATCAAATCCCCACGGACTACGCTTATTACTCCCTGTTTGGCTTCAATGTATAAAATGATATTAAAACACTTAGGCTATTCTCTGATGATTAGCTAACTTGTCAACCTGCCCTCCCTGAGATCCTTAGCTGTAAGCCATAGATATTTCTGGTTGTTTGTATTTACTACCTCACTGCCAACGGTCGATAAGAAAAGTACAGCCCACACACCCTTTTTGGTTACGACTTTAAGCCCCCCGCTAGTCAACCAAAATATGATGAGTCCCATATAGTAACTCTAGAGCAAGGATAGCATGCATCACTTAGGTCCCCATGGGGACAACCACTGGCCATAACTACATAATAAGGAAATAACAGCTATATCACTCCCATTTATTCTCTATTGCATTACCCCATACTGTTTATTGTTTCTCCTGTTGAGATTAATGTTGCATGTTTTGAGGTTTACAGCACCGAATGTAATATCACGTATGCCAAAAATACATGAATACAATGCATATGCCTTTTTTTTCACGGATCTTTGCGCTGCATATTAGGCCGGTGGGGTCCTGGACCCCTCTCTGCATAGCTCCACCCCCTACAATTTAGTTGTGCCCCTCTGGCATAGACCAGATGGAACACTCATTGTGAAAGTGTATATCTATCACTTTTGAACAGCTATAGAGGCTTTTCCCCTAGCACCCACTACTCGAGGATTTACCACGCACTCCTACCCCCACGCAGAGAGAACGAACCCTTGCATTTCAATCCCGGACTAGTCTCCTGTCCCTAGTGATCCCGACAACCCTCTGCCCACTCCCATAATGGCCCCAATACGTATAGCCACACTGAACGCGCAGGGCTTAAATTCCCCCACTAAGAGGAAGCTCCTACAACGTTACATGTTGACACACAAACTACATATCCTGTTCCTGCAGGAAACTCACTGGACAAGGGAGCCCCAAGAGGGATTGCCATATTAATTAGCAGAGACCTGTCCTATAAACTGGAGTATGTTGAAAGAGATAGCGAAGGTAGATTTCTTATACTTATCTGCTCACTTAATGACACCCTGTTTACCTTAGTCTCGCTGTACTCACCTAATACCAAGCAAATACCCTTTCTTCGTAATCTTTTAACACACATAGACCAGATTAAAAGAGGATGTTTGATAATAGGGGGAGACTTTAATATGGTTTGGGACCCCTCCAAAGACAAACAGTCCACCCTCACGACACACTCTGACAGAAACCTCTCATCCACCTCTGATGCCTTTAGGAAACTCATCTACCAACATAACCTTTATGATACATGGAGGTGCCTGGCACCCTCAGAAAGAGACTTCACGCATCACTCAAAAGCCCATAATTCATACTCTCGACTGGACTATATATTCTGTGACTCTTGGTCCCTAGATCAATTCATTAACCCCAACATTAGACCATGTACGTGGTCAGACCACGACATGGTATACCTGGACTTCACCGAATTACAGTCCTTGTCTGGTAGACCCCCATGGAGACTCCCAGAGCAATGGCTGTCTGACATAGAACTCCCGGCACTTCAGGAGACTGTGAAGGAATTTCTATCACATAATGACACAGGGAACACTGATATTGACATGGTCTGGGCAGCTTTTAAAGCATACATACACAGACATTTTATTAAAAAAGTGGCGCAGCTTCGTAGAGAGGGCAGCCAGTCCTTAGCGAAACTTTACGGAGACCTGCGCATCCTTGAACGGACAAATAAATTAAACCCTAACACTCAAATAGCACACCAAATAGGAATTATCAGGGAGGAAATCTCCAAGAGAGATTTGCTGCGGGTCCAAGAAAACCTACATAAGCTCAAACAACTTTATTACTATAAAGGAAATAAAGCATATAGGCTCTTGGCTAACAAGCTCCGCAAGCGCAAGCAACAGAAGAGAATACCCCACATTGCGACACCTAGTGGTGTGGTATATTCACCCAAGGATATAGGCGCTGCGTTTGCAACTTACTACTCTTCCCTATACAATATTGAGACCGCAGAAGAGGTAAACAAATCTAACCATGGTGATATTCATGGATTTTTAGAAAAACTACCCATACCCACCCTTTCTGAGGAAGCTAGGACAGAGTTAGGGCAGCAATTTACGTTGACAGAGATCAAAGCAGCCATAGATGAACTTGCACCCCATAAGGACCCAGGCCCAGACGGCTTCACAGTGGCTTTTTATCGAGCACTCAGCCCGCTTATAGCCCCGATACTGCTCCGTTTGTTTAAAGATGTGGCAACCAAGGGTGGTTTCTTGGCAGAACTCTTGGAGGCAAACATCACAACGATCCACAAAGAGGGTAAAGACCCTCTATTGTGTTCCAGCTATAGGCCCATTTCACTCATCAACGTCGATGCCAAGATTCACGCTAAAGCATTGGCGAATAGACTAGGGAAACACCTACAGACGCTCATACACCTAGATCAGGTGGGCTTTATCCTGGGCCAGCAGGGCATGGATAATACCCGGCGCCTTCTGAATATTTTTCGGAGGCCGTGGATATGGGACTCCAGATGCTCACCCTGTCACTAGATGCTGAGAAAGCATTTGACAGGGTGCGGTGGGATTATTTATTTCAGAGCAAAAAGTGAAAAAGGAGCACAAGCAGCGGTTCAATGCACAAAAATTAATTTATTTACAAGTGGCAAACATAGCGCCTTGGCGCTCAGAGTGAAGAAAATTAACATGTTTGTCAAACAAACAAACAAAACCGTGAGAGGGGAGATAAACACCCCGGGGTAAATACTGACAAAAATCAATGAGACTAGCGTTAAGAAAACAGGTATACGCGTTTCAGCTTACAGCCTTACTCATTACCTGGCTAAAACACAGTGAAGTGAACTTAAAAACAGTGGCTAGTCATCCTATTGGTAGTTGGGAACACTCCCCTCAATTAATCCTCCAATAGGTATTTATTTACGTAGCTATGAACACCTGAGAAAGCACAGAGGTATGCACTGTAGTCAGCACACAGTAAATACATATGGAATAGAATAGAAATAAACAATTCCTGTACATTATGTGTAATTACAATCCAATATGTATAAACAATTTCAGTGATCAAAAATGAATTAAAATGAATTCAATTCAATGGGAGAGAGGAAAGAGAACTCCGGACCCAGCTGGAAACATTTGTGGTGCTGGGAAACCGCTTCATAATTGCTGAAATGAAAAATACAGATAATATAAGCACGGAATAACAGTTGTTTGCATCCAGAGACATATAACTCATATAAATATTAAGATATAGTCAGTAGACCCTAGGCATACATACTGAACCTTAAGCTATAATAATAATAATAATAATAATGATGGTACAGTTAACCCTTAATAAAAATAAAGTCAAAGAGTGTCCACAAATACATAAGTGCTGTTATCATATGCATTCCTTGCCATACTGGACAATAGGTAGCTTCATTATTATAGAGAGCCCTATTTACAATAGAAAAATTAGTCCAGAGGGCAAGCTGGAGTGCCAGGGACCTGGAAAGTTATACTAAAGTATCCTACGCTCCAGGGGTAACATAGTATAGACAGGGTGAACCGGGTGGGGGAGAGGATAGGCCCTACCAAAAATTGATGAGGTCATATTCCGAATTAAGGCCCTCTGGAACTCTTGTCCTGAGTTTAAAAATCCAGAAGGCCTCCCTCTCCCCCAACCTGCGGACCCTGTCGACTCCCCCCTTACAGGGAGCCACCCTCTCAATGATGGTCCAAGAAAAGGAGCTAGTGTCTTTCTGGTGTGTACCCGCAAAATGTTGAATCAATGCTGTAGTGAGTACACCCGCCCTTATATCACTAAGGTGCTCCTTAATACGGGTTCTGGCCTCTCTTGTCGTGAGGCCTACATATTGGAGGGAACATTCCCTGCAAGAAATGACATAAACCACATATGTAGACCTACAATTGAGGCAAGAATCTATCATAAAATTCTGACCTTTCATTAGTGAGATGAACTGGTTACCAGGGGCCAGCTTCTCACAGGCCACACATGTACGATGGTGGCAGTGAAATGTACCCTTACAGCTCAACCATGAAGAAGTGGGTTGTCCTGTCTTTTTAATTCTTGTGGGTGCCACAATGTTGCCTATTGTTCTGTTTTTCTTGTAGGAGTACCTTAGGCCATCTGTAACCACTTTCTGGAGTTTGTCATCTGCAGATAGCATGTTAAAATTATGCCTCACTATTTGGCAGATTTCCCTGTATTGTCTTGAGTACTCTGTTAAAAAGACAACTTTGTTGTCTTTCCCTTCCTGAGTACAGGATTTAGGCCTAAGAAGTCTTTCCCTAGGTATTCCTCTTACAGTGTTCCTAGCTTTTGTAATGACAGAACTCCTATAGCCCCTCTCTTTCAGACGTATGGTCAGTTCATTGGCCTGTTTCTCATAGACCTCTGCATCACTGCAGTTCCTTTTCAGCCTAATGAACTGACCCTTCGCTACTCCTTTAAACACTCCTGGCGGATGGCAGCTAGCTGCATGTAGCAGTGAGTTGCCCGAAATGGGTTTGCGGTAGGTCTCTGAGCTGATAAACTGATCCTGTCTACCTCTAAGAGTTACATCTAGAAAGTTGATAGTGTCACTTTGTATCTCATTTGTAAAGTGAATCCCCATAGAGTCATCATCAAGACTTCTTATGAATGTCTGTAATTCAGATTCACTACCTCCCCATATAAATAGGAGGTCGTCGATATAGCGACCGTACCAAACTACTCTGTCTTTGTGAGGATTCCCATCTCCATAGACGTGGGACAGCTCCCACCAACCCATAAACAAGTTGGCGTAGGAGGGGGCAAATTTCGCCCCCATAGCCGTCCCACGCCTCTGGAGAAAGAAATCCCCCTCAAATTCAAAGTAGTTATGGTTGAGAAGGAAGTTGGTAACTTCCACCACAAAGTTCACAAAGTTTGATTCCGGTCCATATTGTTTTTCTAGGAAAAACCGAATGGCCTGCAACCCCTTTTTGTGTGGAATAGAGGTATATAGCGATTTTACATCGGCTGTCAACCAAACATAGTGTTTGCTCCAAACTACTCTAGAGAGAAGATTGAGTACATGCTTAGTATCTGAGAGAAAGCTCCATAGAGCACTCACCATTGGCTGCAAAACATGATCCAGCCACTCTGACAGGTGCTCCAGCAGGGATCCAATGCCACTCACGATTGGCCTCCCCTGTACATTTTCAGTGGACTTGTGGACCTTAGGCAGGTGGTTAAATGTAGGAATGGTGGGATTAGACACTATGAGATAATCACGTGTCTTGGCATCAATAAAGCCTAGCTCCACACCATCGTCCACAAGGGAGGCCAACCGTCGCTGGAACCTCCCCGTCGGATCACCCGGCAGAGCACTGTAGTCATCAATATTTCTTAATTGCCTGTAGGCCTCCTCCCTGAAGCTACTGGCATTGAGCACCACTATGGTGCCACCCTTATCTGCGGCCCTCACCACTATGTTTTCATTGCTGGCTAGGCTGTCTAGTGCCTTCCTCTGTAGTGCTGATATGTTGTTATGTTTGCCCCTCTCTGACTTGTAATACAACTTTGTGAGGTCTGATTCTACCCTCTGTTGGAACTTCTCCAGGACTTGGCCTCTGTTCTGGATGGGATAGAACGAAGACTTACACTTAAAGGATGGAACCTGTATATTCCCAGCCCCACTGGCCTCATCCCCTAGTGTCTCCAGAGACCTAATGTCACAGAGTTCCTGGAAACTTAGTTGATTATCGGGCCCTAGGCCTACCAAGCCTCCTGACCTGTTCCTGGGAATGGATACGTGGCTCTCATCACTCCCTCCCTCTTGGGAATGGTAGAACTTTCTCAGTGTTAGTTTCCGAATTAGTTTATTGACATCAAGTAATGTCCTGAACAGATTAAAGTCTGCAGTGGGTGTAAAGGACAGTCCCAGACTCAGTACCTCCAGTTCATGTTTGGTCAACACCACATCTGAAAGATTCAGTACATTCTGTAGTTGCCTCGGCCTCGGCCCCTCCTCTGGGGATACCTCCTTTGGTCCTTGTATTGATGGCTTTGATCCTTGCTGGCGCCTCCCCCCCCGTCTGGTGTTCTTTGGGGGACCTGAAAAACCTGTTCCAATTGTACTCTCTCCACTTCCATAGCTTCTGTAGTGCTCGTCTCTACACATCTTGTTTCTTCCCTATAATGTGAGCGAGGCTGTGGAGCCTGTGTTTTGAGCACCAGCAGCACACAGGTATGAGGTGTGGACTCTTGGCGTATATTTACTAGATATCTAGTGTTTTTGCATTTTCATTCTTATACATGTGCATCTAGCGGTGGCATACGAATCTCACCGGTCCAAGTTTGAGGTAGGGAAAACTCACAGGACCTGGTTATACAATCCTGTCAATATTCAAACACTGCATGTATTGTGATTTGGGAGCTAGCTGATCAACACACTGCTCTTAAGTTGATTGACACACATCACCGCAGTTACTCTCCATCTAACTGACTTTCCCTTGTTTGCTGCTTTATCATTCGTGTACACGTGGGGTCTAGGCCAGACTCCTGGGAGA
Organism: Bombina bombina; assembly: GCF_027579735.1. Taxonomy (NCBI): domain Eukaryota; kingdom Metazoa; phylum Chordata; class Amphibia; order Anura; family Bombinatoridae; genus Bombina; species Bombina bombina. The sequence goes on from NC_069506.1 coordinate 136,479,093, forward strand.
GTAACTGAAGTCCTAGGTGGTATCTGCACCCATTGGTGTTATTGGCACACAATTATTGCTACCATTTTTCAAATATCTTTTATTGTGTGAGCGTTTTTTGCGATCAGGTATGAGTGAAGGGGGTAATACTGAAGTAGCTTCACTGTTTTCACTGAGGAATGCACAGGAAAGGAACACTGCACCTGTGGATTATAATAAGGTGTTTTCTACTGACAAATCCCATTATAGCTTGGTTGCCCTATTTGAAGAATTAGAATTTCTACTCTTAAAAGAAAACAAGCTCATTTGGGATATAAAGACTTTAACTAAATATCAGGAATTGGGCATCATACCCAGGGGACTGAGGCTAAACAAATTTCCAACTTTCGTCACAGATGATAAAGTATTTATTGATCTGTGGAATGGCCACCTGAGTACCTGCTCACAGAAACTTATGCAGTTGATCTGCGAATATAAACAGAAATCCCTAGAGGAGCTAACAATAAAAATCAAAGAGGTTCAGAGGGAACTTAACAATAGGAGCAAGGAACCAAGCTATTTAAAGTTTGACAGCACACTTCAGCAAATAATAGCAGAAGCTAAAACATTGCTATTGGAAATAAAACACAGTAAATACCTTAGAGATCAGCTAGATCATGACTTGAATCGTGTCTATGTATGGAACAAAAAGGATAGTCAAACTTTAAGGAAGGAACAAAATAGAAATACATTTTACCCAAACAAATCAAGGGGGAACAACAGACATAGGCAAAGCAGAAGGAGAGTGAACTTCTTTGAAAGTGAAGGTGAATCGTGTGATGAGGGATCTGGATCGGGTGGGGAAGAATTACCACCTAAGACACCAGCTACCAGACCAAAGGATAATTCAATACCTCTACCACCCTCTATACTCAAAACACAGGCTCCACAGCCTCGCTCACATTATAGGGAAGAAACAAGATGTGTAGAGACGAGCACTACAGAAGCTATGGAAGTGGAGAGAGTACAATTGGAACAGGTTTTTCAGGTCCCCCAAAGAACACCAGATGGGGGGGGAGGCGCCAGCAAGGATCAAAGCCATCAATACAAGGACCAAAGGAGGTATCCCCAGAGGAGGGGCCGAGGCCGAGGCAACTACAGAATGTACTGAATCTTTCAGATGTGGTGTTGACCAAACATGAACTGGAGGTACTGAGTCTGGGACTGTCCTTTACACCCACTGCAGACTTTAATCTGTTCAGGACATTACTTGATGTCAATAAACTAATTCGGAAACTAACACTGAGAAAGTTCTACCATTCCCAAGAGGGAGGGAGTGATGAGAGCCACGTATCCATTCCCAGGAACAGGTCAGGAGGCTTGGTAGGCCTAGGGCCCGATAATCAACTAAGTTTCCAGGAACTCTGTGACATTAGGTCTCTGGAGACACTAGGGAATGAGGCCAGTGGGGCTGGGAATATACAGGTTCCATCCTTTAAGTGTAAGTCTTCGTTCTATCCCATCCAGAACAGAGGCCAAGTCCTGGAGAAGTTCCAACAGAGGGTAGAATCAGACCTCACAAAGTTGTATTACAAGTCAGAGAAGGGCAAACATAACAACATATCAGCACTACAGAGGAAGGCACTAGACAGCCTAGCCAGCAATGAAAACATAGTGGTGAGTGCCGCAGATAAGGGTGGCACCATAGTGGTGCTCAATGCCAGTAGCTTCAGGGAGGAGGCCTACAGGCAATTAAGAAATATTGATGACTACAGTGCTCTGCCGGGTGATCCGACGGGGAGGTTCCAGCGACGGTTGGCCTCCCTTGTGGACGATGGTGTGGAGCTAGGCTTTATTGATGCCAAGACACGTGATTATCTCATAGTGTCTAATCCCACCATTCCTACATTTAACCACCTGCCTAAGGTCCACAAGTCCACTGAAAATGTACAGGGGAGGCCAATCGTGAGTGGCATTGGATCCCTGCTGGAGCACCTGTCAGAGTGGCTGGATCATGTTTTGCAGCCAATGGTGAGTGCTCTATGGAGCTTTCTCTCAGATACTAAGCATGTACTCAATCTTCTCTCTAGAGTAGTTTGGAGCAAACACTATGTTTGGTTGACAGCCGATGTAAAATCGCTATATACCTCTATTCCACACAAAAAGGGGTTGCAGGCCATTCGGTTTTTCCTAGAAAAACAATATGGACCGGAATCAAACTTTGTGAACTTTGTGGTGGAAGTTACCAACTTCCTTCTCAACCATAACTACTTTGAATTTGAGGGGGATTTCTTTCTCCAGAGGCGTGGGACGGCTATGGGGGCGAAATTTGCCCCCTCCTACGCCAACTTGTTTATGGGTTGGTGGGAGCTGTCCCACGTCTATGGAGATGGGAATCCTCACAAAGACAGAGTAGTTTGGTACGGTCGCTATATCGACGACCTCCTATTTATATGGGGAGGTAGTGAATCTGAATTACAGACATTCATAAGAAGTCTTGATGATGACTCTATGGGGATTCACTTTACAAATGAGATACAAAGTGACACTATCAACTTTCTAGATGTAACTCTTAGAGGTAGACAGGATCAGTTTATCAGCTCAGAGACCTACCGCAAACCCATTTCGGGCAACTCACTGCTACATGCAGCTAGCTGCCATCCGCCAGGAGTGTTTAAAGGAGTAGCGAAGGGTCAGTTCATTAGGCTGAAAAGGAACTGCAGTGATGCAGAGGTCTATGAGAAACAGGCCAATGAACTGACCATACGTCTGAAAGAGAGGGGCTATAGGAGTTCTGTCATTACAAAAGCTAGGAACACTGTAAGAGGAATACCTAGGGAAAGACTTCTTAGGCCTAAATCCTGTACTCAGGAAGGGAAAGACAACAAAGTTGTCTTTTTAACAGAGTACTCAAGACAATACAGGGAAATCTGCCAAATAGTGAGGCATAATTTTAACATGCTATCTGCAGATGACAAACTCCAGAAAGTGGTTACAGATGGCCTAAGGTACTCCTACAAGAAAAACAGAACAATAGGCAACATTGTGGCACCCACAAGAATTAAAAAGACAGGACAACCCACTTCTTCATGGTTGAGCTGTAAGGGTACATTTCACTGCCACCATCGTACATGTGTGGCCTGTGAGAAGCTGGCCCCTGGTAACCAGTTCATCTCACTAATGACAGGTCAGAATTTTATGATAGATTCTTGCCTCAATTATAGGTCTACATATGTGGTTTATGTCATTTCTTGCAGGGAATGTTCCCTCCAATATGTAGGCCTCACGACAAGAGAGGCCAGAACCCGTATTAAGGAGCACCTTAGTGATATAAGGGCGGGTGTACTCACTACAGCATTGATTCAACATTTTGCGGGTACACACCAGAAAGACACTAGCTCCTTTTCTTGGACCATAATTGAGAGGGTGGCTCCCTGTAAGTGGGGAGTCGACAGGGTCCGCAGGTTGGGGGAGAGGGATATGACCTCATCAATTTTTGGTAGGGCCTATCCTCTCCCCCACCCGGTTCTCCCTGTCTATACTATGTTACCCCTGGAGCGTAGGATACTTTAGTATAACTTTCCAGGTCCCTGGCACTCCAGCTTGCCCTCTGGACTAATTTTTCTATTGTAAATAGGGCTCTCTATAATAATGAAGCTACCTATTGTCCAGTATGGCAAGGAATGCATATGATAACAGCACTTATGTATTTGTGGACACTCTTTGACTTTATTTTTATTAAGGGTTAACTGTACCATCATTATTATTATTATTATTATAGCTTAAGGTTCAGTATGTATGCCTAGGGTCTACTGACTATATCTTAATATTTATATGAGTTATATGTCTCTGGATGCAAACAACTGTTATTCCGTGCTTATATTATCTGTATTTTTCATTTCAGCAATTATGAAGCGGTTTCCCAGCACCACAAATGTTTCCAGCTGGGTCCGGAGTTCTCTTTCCTCTCTCCCATTGAATTGAATTCATTTTTAATTCATTTTTGATCACTGAAATTGTTTATACATATTGGATTGTAATTACACATAATGTACAGGAATTGTTTATTTCTATTCTATTCCATATGTATTTACTGTGTGCTGACTACAGTGCATACCTCTGTGCTTTCTCAGGTGTTCATAGCTACGTAAATAAATACCTATTGGAGGATTAATTGAGGGGAGTGTTCCCAACTACCAATAGGATGACTAGCCACTGTTTTTAAGTTCACTTCACTGTGTTTTAGCCAGGTAATGAGTAAGGCTGTAAGCTGAAACGCGTATACCTGTTTTCTTAACGCTAGTCTCATTGATTTTTGTCAGTATTTACCCCGGGGTGTTTATCTCCCCTCTCACGGTTTTGTTTGTTTGTTTGACAAACGTGTTAATTTTCTTCACTCTGAGCGCCAAGGCGCTATGTTTGCCACTTGTAAATAAATTAATTTTTGTGCATTGAACCGCTGCTTGTGCTCCTTTTTCACTTTTTGCTCTCATTTGACCGGCCTCTAGTGTAGCACAGCAGCTAGGTATTGCACCAATATCCTGACCGCATCATTACGCCCATCACCTGGGACGCTAACGGAAGGAGGAGTCACCCACCGCAGCCATCAGAGCTCACTCAGGTTTACCGCAGGAGCTGGATACTAACTGAACGAGACGATCCATACACAGTAAGGAGAACGGATATTTTGCTGCAACGGACTGTCGCTCAGGATCCAGCAGCACACAGGTATGAGGTGTGGACTCTTGGCGTATATTTACTAGATATCTAGTGTTTTTGCATTTTCATTCTTATACATGTGCATCTAGCGGTGGCATAGGAATCTCACCGGTCCAAGTTTGAGGTAGGGAAAACTCACAGGACCTGGTTATACAATCCTGTCAATATTCAAACACTGCATGTATTGTGATTTGGGAGCTAGCTGATCAACACACTGCTCTTAAGTTGATTGACACACATCACCGCAGTTACTCTCCATCTAACTGACTTTCCCTTGTTTGCTGCTTTATTATTTATTTCAGACCCTATCAGTGTTTGGTATCCCAGACTCCTTCATTACGGCTGTCAAAGCATTATATTCGGCCCCCACAGCAGTTGTTAGGGGATTGGGATTCTGTTCACTAAAAATAACAATCTGCAATGGCACCAGACAGGGATGCCCACTCTCCCCCCTTCTATTTGTTCTTGCGATAGAACCCCTGGTGATTGCCATAAGGGAATCAGAAATGATCCATGGCGTACAGATGCATGATACTCCCCAGAAACTAGCGCTCTTTGCGGACGACCATACGGTATTCCTATCAGACCCTGTTGAATCCCTCCCCCCACTAATGGCCCTCTTCAAACAGTTTGGGGAAATATCCTATTATAAATTAAATGTAGCCAAGACGGAAGCATACTCCATTAATATCTCGCAGAGTGAGAAGGACTCTATCCAGCTTAACTACTCCTTTAAGTGGTCCTCCAAAGGAATTCGCTACTTAGGAGTTTATCTATCCCACGCAAAATCTACAGTGATTAAAGAGAACTTTGAAACCCTCCTAACAACTATCACCTCTGAACTCCACTCCAAGCGATACAGTGAGATATCCTGGTTAGGCAGAATAGCGGCTCTCAAAATGATGACTCTCCCTAAACTCACCTATCTGTTCCGATGTGTCCCATTACCAGTTCCATATACATTGTTTAGGAAGTTCCAGACCCTTTTCAATGCATATACTTGGCACGATAAAAGACCCCGGGTAGCAGCACATATTCTACAAATGCCATTAGAGAAAGGAGGCCTAGGCCTCCCCAACATCAGAAAATATTATGAGGCGGCAATGATAAAACATGCTACAGCCTGGGGAAGAGACCTTCCCCCAACAAGGTGGAAAGAACTAGAACAGGCTTCTTTGCCAGCATACATTCATTTAGAGGACTTGCTCTGGTTGCCCCCGCACTGGCAATCTAAAATACACGTTGCAAATAACATTGTAAAGGGCTGTCAACAGACCTGGTTTAAGCTGAGACATAATAAATTAGTGGCCCCACACCCCTCGCTGGTACACTCTATAAGAGGACTACTGATAGGACTGCCAAACACACACCTTAGCACCTGGGCTGATTCGGGAATAAACACTTTAGAGGACTTCTACAATAACGCACAACTACGACCTCACCAACATATGTTAGACCTCCCTACCTTGACTCCCAAGCTTCGATTTGACTTACTGAGACTATGTACATTAATGAAATCCTGGGGCTTCCTAGATGAATCAATACGAGACCTGACTATTTGGGTGGTAAGGTGGGCGACCAATCTCCAGCAGTTTAAACCCCTCTCGATACACTATCACTGCCTCATAGAGGGAGCATCCCCCCCAAAAACGACTCATATGGACTCATGGGAGAGAGACTTACAATTAACATTTACATTGGAGACCTGGAATAAGGCCATTAGCCTAATGAAAAAGGCAACACATTGTATTACACTATATGAGTTGTATTTCAAAGTCATTACCAGATGGCACCTAGTGCCTACAAAACTGCAGAAACTTTTCCCTGAGCACTCACAGCAGTGCTGTATGGAATGTGGAGAGCCGGGATCCCCCATACATGTCTGGTGGACCTGCCCTAGATTGGCGGATTATTGGCAGAAAGTAGAAAAAATATGTAGGGACCTAGGACTAACAGCAACCCTGAACCCTGCCCTGGCCATACTGCATCTAGACATAGACAAACTCCCCAAAAGCAAACAAAACCTCCTGATATATATCCTCATCTCTGCCAAGCTACTTATAGCTAGGAATTGGAAAAAGAGCCAACCTCCAAGGCTGCAAAGTGTACTGGAATGTGTAAACTACATTAAAAATATGGAAAATTTTGTAGCTAGAGAACGGGGTCAGCTGAACAATTACTGCCTTACATGGGAACCTTGGGAGTCCATGGTGAGCCATCCACCCCCTACCTAGCTGCCTACGGAATCCATGCTGCGCCTTTCTCCTCTTCCCCTCCTGCACCCCTTACCACCGCCCCCCCCTAGAAACTGAACTGATATCCCCGCATCCTTCCTTGCCCCCAGAAATCCCCTCCCTGAGACTAGCCCGTTAAAGGACAAAAGAGAAAACGTACTCTGCTCTGCAAACCAACAGATGGCAGGCGGAGAGGGGTCTACGAGCCCCCCGGCCTACCGCCGCTAGGAGTCTGTGGTATAATACAATTTTCTAAGCTATGTTATGGGGTTACCTCTATAGACTGGCTAGCTGCCTTGAAGATCGCACCAGCGCAGGCTATTACTGCAAAACCCTACATACATTAAAAAGTGTTGTATATGCCTAAGATACCTCTGTAAAAATGAGGACTCCCACACAGGGAAAGGTTTACACTCCCACTTGTCATCTATTTGTACATGTACATATTTTCATTATCTTTGTATCTTTCACGCAATATTCAATGTTTGTATACTGTTCTTACCTTGTTTGAAAAAGATTGTATGTCAAAATTACGTCCTCAATAAAAAAAAATATTTAAAAATAAATAAAAATGACAGAATAGCTTTTAAATCTTTGTCTTAATTCCATATTATTTTCTATGTCATTTAAAGTATATTCTTTTCAAAATAAAGACAGCTGCTAAATGTATTTGTTTATTTTAACAAAAACAAATTAATAGATTAATATAAATTACATTAATTTGAAACCCACCAGTTTTGTTAGATATTTCCCCATCCGAGCAACGGACACAATCATAGCAACACACATGTATGTTTTTTGGTATGGCTTTCCTGTATCCAGGGAGACAACTCTCACTGCAGACAGAACGCGGTGGAATCTGTAGAAGTGAACACAGAAAAAAAAGCAAGAGCTGTTCAGTGATTTATAAAATAAGGAATATATAGGTCTGTAAGTAAGCTTAGCATAAATGTTTTTATATAAAAGATAAAACTAACATCTATATGCTCACATAAAAACATACTTACAGTATATAAAAGTCCTATATGTTGGGGGGCGGAGCTAACTGTGGAGCTGAACGGACGCATATCACAAGAGCTCCTACTATATCATATTTAAACAGTAATCTTAGCGTCCGTTCAAGCCCGAATTTGACATCACCACAGAGAAATTTGTAAGCCCAGGAGACCTGCACAGTTTAGCTCCAAACGAGGAGCGATAAATGGACGGTTCCTCACTTTCACGGAGCAGGTCCTGCTGAAGGGAACCCTTGTGAGCGGCCATTTTGTTTTCTGCCTACGCAGTAACTAAAAGCACAGAACGAATCCAACTAAAGGCTAATCTGCTACCCGCTGCTGAGGGCAATGGCTAATGAATCACTTGAGGATGTGATATTGGGCATCTTTGAGAGCCACCTCTCTGAGATGCTCACAATAATCTCAGAGTGGTCTGAACGCTTCACTGCACCATATATGTTCCAAGATGGCGCAGGATTGCTATCTATATCGGCTGAGTGTGTAGAGCCTCACGACATGGCGTGGTAGTCACTCAGAACACGACTGGAGAAGGTGAGGACACAGATGCTAGGCAGTCACTGAAGATATACTCACCTCAACCCAAACAGCGGCTCACTATGTGCGGCTCTCCAACATCAGCACAATTTGTTTCTACGGTACTGGTCCGGTTTGTTTCTGACGTTGAGGGGTCACCCGCAGGAGTCTTGTGCTCATAGAATAGCTGGTTGCCGGTGTCAATGGAGACCTGGAGGTTGGAGGATAAGGGGACGATGCTGAAGGCTGATGTCTATGGTTTGCTGGCCGGTGAGACCCTAGATCAATATCCCATTGCAGTAACTGATCTGGGCCTGAGGAGTGTACTGGACATGTGTTTCAGATATCTTAGGCAACTGGATTATCTCACCCTATGCTGTCCATCTGACAAACTGATATTACTACGAAGAGCTGGGGTAGGATGAATTCTTGGGCCAGGGACAAGGGTAGATACGGAATGAGCAAGTCTTTATTGCCCTGACTTTTACTGAGTAGCAATGCCTATACTGGTTTGTGGACATTGTGTTTTGTTTGCGGTTCCCTGGCAATAATAAGTTATAAGTTCATGGTTTAATGAACAAATGGTTTTGTTTTGTGTATTACTAGTCCTGTCCTGATATTTTACTGTGCTTTAGATATTTTGTTCAGCTTAAAAGATGACTCTAGACAAGTATTTTATTAGTACCTATATTTTTGCTACGTTCTTTGTGCCTCCCATTGTTAAGCATTATATGGCAAAAGAACCTGAAGGCATACTCTATACTATCTGAAGGTTTGATGACACTTATAATTATGTTAATATGTTCCTTGTCACTTAAAGACATATCTTTCTTTTTCCGATATGGTATATGCAAAGCCTTTTGTACCATGTTTTGATGCCATGTGATTTTATGTAGACTATTTACCACCTTCAATCAGTAAACTCAGATTATTAGTAATCTATTACTCTTGATAAGGGAACTAGTTTATACTGGATATTCACTAGCATTCCATAAATGTTTGCCATTTTATAGTTACTAGGGAAGATTTCAGGTGTTCCTGATGTTTTGAGCGTCTATGATTTACTACTTTGTGTTTATATGAATAGTACCCACTAACTAGTAAATTTTGTTTGTTATTATTGATAAGTGATTCAGTGTAATCCAGTTTACCACTGATATTACAAAATTACTAGCCTCTTTATAGAAAATAGGTTCCTATTTAGCAAAACATCTAGGGGCTGGTCACTTAAAGACATCCAATACCCTAGATCCCACAGCTTTTAAAGGCTATTCACAACTTATTAATAAAATAGTATACCAAATTTACTCATAATCTATATCCCCTAGTTAGTTTCTATACCGAGTGCTTCATCTAACACCTTACTCAGTTGCCCAAGTTGCCAACTTAATTCTACTAACACAGATCTACTTATCCAATGGGATTCTCTATATAACCATGGGGTCATGTTGCACTTATATGTGAGAGAGACTCCATCTAATACAGTTCTGTCACCTAATAATTTCTAAAAGTGGGAGGTGCTGTCTGCGGCCGAGATACGCACATCCCTACTCAGCATTACTATTTACGCTGATTATTATCAGGAAGCAATAGTTTATCTGTCTGGCAAGTTCTTAGGTTGTTTCGCCCTATCCCCTTAAAACCACCTCCCAATAAAGAGAAGCCTTGACATCTATTTATGGAGTTGAGTTAGATGATAAACAGGTATATAGAAATAAAATATATAGCCTCTCTATTCATTACATATTATTAATATCCCATATCATGCTCCGTTTTCCCCCCTAAGGGGTTTTCCCTTAGTCTTTGTTTACTAATGTAAACTAAGGAACGCAGATTCCATAGCATTTTCCTGTTATTTAGTCCATGTCTGATACAATATAGCGGCCTATTATATTCCCCTTCCTATACTCTATAATGACAGTAGTGCCCTCCTCCCTATTGAAATATATCTACAAGTGATTAGGGGCCCGAGTGTGGCCTCTCTGGTTTTAGAAGACTGATCTAGGTCATGACTATAAGAAAAAATGAGGAAGCTATAGGCTATGAGTGTTATTAGGATACAATACTGAACTGGGATTAGTCTGTGAAACCCAAGATACATTATATGACACAACCTTTTGTTTGTTTGCAATTACGCTTTATGTGGATAGATTATATTTGAAACTTCATTTTATACACTCATATGCCTTAAAATATATGCACTGACTTACAAGAGCTGTTTCAATTGTAACTTGTTTATAGTGTACTGTATACTAAGTTGTTTATATTACATTTCCTCAATGAAACATTAAAAAAAAAAAAAAGTCCTATATGTTATACTGCTTCTAAAAAAGGCTTGTTAAAATTGTGGTCCTCATGATGCCTACACTCTCAAATTCCTTAACTTTTATTTTAAATTATTTCAGGTAATAAAATGGATTTTAAATGCAGAATATCTCCATAATGGCATACATTACAAGTGGATTAATTGCGCAGGGTGTGATCTAAATACCCCTGGACCCCGCTAGGATACGCACGCAGTCTGGTAATACAAATCCGTGGTAAATCGAATTGACAGAAAATGTTTAGCTCATATTACAAGTTGAAAGTTATATGCAGTGCTTGAACGCAACACAAAACACTAAAAAGTTAGCACGACTTGAGACCTGAAATGAAGTGCTTGGGTTACAATAAAAGTACATCTGTACACACATATAATATATATATATATATATATATATATATATATATATAGACATGTAGATATACAGTATATATATCTATGTTAAAGCCCTGTGCAGTCCTTTATTTTCCTAACACCTGGGACCTCATATCTTTTTTTCTATATTTTTAATTAGATGGAGTTATTATGAGTGTAACTGTACTTTTTAATGTAATTTTGAAGTATTTTGTGCAACTTTTTATTCAAGCTTAACAGTTAAGCCAGAGCTCTGAGGTTGCAGTACCCAATGCGCATTAAATTCCATTGCGCTCAAGTGAACGCATTTACTTTCAACTTGTAACACGCACGCTAATTCCAATGTGCACAAACAGTCACAATAAACCCGATATTGTGCCACTCATAATCTAACCCATGGTAAGTGTTATGAGATGCAGGACACAATGAAGTAGGTACAACTCGATTTTATTAGAACTTCAAAGTTTACAGACTTAACCACACATTCAGCTTGATTAATACAACTGAAATATAATGGTCTCTACCTCCTCATCAACTTCCGGTGACGTCACCCACATGCTCTCATCACATCTCCCCCCTATTCAAAGAAAAGACACTTATTTTTTTCTAAATACAACAAACAACAATGTATAAGAACACATATTAAAAATACAATCCTGAGGGGGCAGAGCTTAACATTGAAGGAGCAAGACGTGTCTTTGAAGAGCTCTTGACCATATACTGAATTTAGGAGCTAATTATTCCATTTATCTACAGTTCCCACATTTTTAGAACTTCTGAAAGACTCAGGGACACTACTGCTCCACATCTACCCTGACCACATTGCCTTAACATGACTTTCCAGCCGACAAACGGGCTTTCTTGCAGTGTGGCCTGAGGGACTAGATGAGTGTTCCTCACTGTAGAAGTCTGGGCTGCCACGCATCAACCTTCCCAGCCGACTGGGTTACAAGCCCGTTCTGAAGTGAACACTATATTCCATTGCAGTCAAGGCTACTCTATTCAAGCCTTTACAACTCTACACATGGAGGACATTTCGCAAAGCCTGTAAGCCATCTTCGTAAAGTTTGAAGTGGCAAGTGGCAATACTTAGAAATATTCACAAACTCCTAACGTCAACACAGAATTAGAAGCTGCCTATAAATGTTCCTGTGTCATCACTTCAAGAGGGGCCATCACATACAGCAAAACAGAAGCAAGACGCTGGGCAAACTAAATATATTTAGAATGACCTGACCATGTGGGATATGGCCGATCCCTGGGAGCGGGTCTCAGACTTCCTAATCTATAAGACAAGAGACTTAGCTGATATGCATGGTGATTTAGAAAACAACAGAGCGTTTCCATATATCATGACAAGGTCGGAGGTGAGGGCCCTATTTTCATGACTGGAAAGCATCCAATGCCTGTATGGCAGATAGTCATGGTGGAAGTTGTCTAGTATCTACATAGAGAAGAGAGTTGTGACGCAGTGGCCTTATTACTAGCACATTATTTCTGGAAGGCTGGGGACTCTGTCTTGCAATTATTAATGAAACTCTACGCCGCTCTTCTGAAACAGAAGAAACCCTCTGCCATTTTCCTGAAACAAGCCATTAGACAGGCTGGTGTGGGGTAGGACGCACAGAGAGACTACATCATTCGGTTATTGTGGATATATTCTTAGCTTTAGGTTTTTAAATACAGTTAAGTAGCATCTTAAATTTAGTTTTCTTAACCAAATGTTTATATCGCATTATGAGGTCTATTTATCAAATGTCTGTCGGACCCTGATCTGACAGTGCGGCTCTGGTCCGACGGATATCGCTGAATGTGGAGAGCAATACGCTCTCTGTATTCAGCATTGCACCAGCAGCTCACAAGAGCAGCTGGTGCAACACCACCCCCTGCAGACTCACGGCCAATGGGCTACCAGCAGGGAGGTGTACTCGATCAGGTTGAATTGTGGCGATTCGTGTCCACCTGCTCAGAGCAGGCGGACAGGGTTATGGAGCAGCGGTCTTTAGACCGCTGCTTCATAACTGCTGTTTCTGGCGAGTCTGAAGACTCACCAGAAACACGGGCCAACAAGCTCCATACGGAGCTTGATAAATGGTCCCCTTTGAGCTCAGTTCATATTTTTGTTTAGAATGTCATATTAGACAGCTATGGAACTTACTAAAAGTATTTTTTTAATTTAGGGAGCTAGTTTGTCATAAGCGGTTGGTCTTTTACAACTTTTATTCGAATGTTTAACTAAGATATGCTGGCAAATAAAATAGGGATTATATGTCCTTTTTTGGGTTTGTTAATCTAGACTAAGTAACCCCTTAATTGACATCCAAAGTATTTATCAGGATACCTACATATTTTGATATTGTTCATAGCTACATCTGTTATAGTGTTATATGTATTTAGTTGTGATACTATGATCTCATTGCAGAACTTTATGAATACCTGAAACAATTCTGGTATCACACTCTTATATACTCTATTCTTTCTAAGTGTGACAATACTAGTAGTGAATTGCATAAATCTAAACTCTCACCATTAGATCAGACTCAATGTTTAGCTATAGATATATGTATAATGCAGCATTTATGTATTTTTCTATAAGTGTGGGAGTGCTTTTCATTTCTGGGATGTTCATGTATAACAATAAATAGTGGCTCTAGGGACCTAAATAACGTGAACTCTTGCTATTTCAAAGATTAGACAATATTAGCTTATGTCTTATTACCTACTTTATACCACATTACATGCTGACATTTAGTTCAGGAAGGTATCACTTAGTTACTTTACCAACCTGCTGTCTCTTAGATGCTAGACTCCATGATTTTCATATTTTTGAATACATTGGGGGGTAGTTCTCAAGCCGTCTACTTTACCTGCCTTCGCCGGTTCAATACGCCCGCCTAAGCTCGCCTACCATCGCCGCCGCGGACCTTCAAAATTTCGCCTAAGTTATCAAAAAAGCTGTCAAAAAGCCCCGCACCAAGTACGGGGCAATGAGCAGTGGACTGTGAGAGTTATCACTCATCCGATCTCGCTGCTCTTTGGATTTATGACAGCTTTATTGATAAGCTGTCACTAAGCACCCACACTAACTACACTGTTCTACTCCCTATACCGGCGCACCCGGAGCCCCCCGCAACTCAATAAAGTTATTAACCCCTAAACCGCCGCTCCTAGACCCCGCCGCAACTCTTATAAATGTATTAACCCCTAAACTGCCGCTCCCAGAGACCGCCGCCACCTACATTATACCTAGTAACCCCTATCCTGCCCCCCTATATTGCCGCCACCTATAATAAAGTTATTAACCCCTATCCTGAGGATCCCGGACCTCGCCGCAACTAAATAAATAGTTTAACCCCTAAACCCCTAATCTGCCCCTCCTACACCGTCGCCGCCTATAATACATTTATTAACCCCTATCCTGCCCCCCCTACACCGCCGCCACTTTAATAAAATTATTTACCCCTAAACCTAAATCTAACACTAACCCTAACACCCCCCTAAATTATATATTAATTAAATAAATCTAAATAATATTTCTCTTATTAACTAAGTTAATCCTATTTAAAACTAAATATTTACCTTTAAAATAAACCCTAATATAGCTACAATATAAATAATAATTATATTGTAGCTATCTTAGGATTTATTTTTATTTTACAGGCAACTTTCAATTTATTTTAACTAGGTACAATAGCTATTAAATAGTTATTAACTATTTAATAGCTACCTAGTTAAAATAAAGAGAAATTAACCTATAAAATAAAAACTAACCTAAGTTACAATTACACCAAACACTACACTATACTTTAATAAATTATTCCTATTTAAAACTAAATACTTACCTGTAAAATAAACCCTAAGATAGCTACAATATAATTAATAATTAAATTGTAGCTATTTTAGGATTTATATTTATTTTACAGGTAACTTTGTATTTATTTCAGCTAGTTAGAATAGTTATTAAATAGTTATTAACTATTTAATAACTACCTAGCTAAAAGAAATACAAAATTACCTGTAAAATAAATCCTAACCTAAGTTACAATTAAACACTACACTATCAATAAATTAATTAAATAAATTACCTACAAATAACTACAATTAAATACAATTAAATAAACTAACTAAAGTACAAAAAAATAAAAAAAGCTAAGTTACAAAAAATAAAAAAAATAAGTTACAAACATTTAAAAAATATTACAACAATTTTAAGCTACTTACACCTCATCTAAGCCCCCTAATAAAATAACAAAGCCCCCCAAAATAAAAAAATGCCCTACCCTATTCTAAATTAAAAAGTTACCAGCTCTTTTACCTTACCAGCCCTTAAAAGGGCCTTTTGCAGGGCATGCCCCAAAGAATTCTGCTCTTTTGCCTGTAAAATAAAAATACAACCCCCCAACATTAAAACCCACCACCCACATACCCCTAATCTAACCCAAACCCCCTTAAATAAACCTAACACTACCCCCCTGAAGATCATCCTACCTTGAGTCATTTTCAGCCAGCCGACCATCGATGGAACCGAAGAGGAGATCCGGAGCGGCAGAAGTCATCATCCAAGGGGCGCTGATGAAGTCTTCCATCCGATGAAGTCATCATCCAGGCGGCGCTGAAGAAGTCTTCCATCCGGGCGATGTCATCTTCCAAGTGGCGTCTTCAATCTTCTTTCTTCCGGATCCATCTTCATCCCGCCGACGTGGAACATCCTTCTTCCCCGACGGACGACGACTGAATGAAGGTTCCTTTAAGGGACGTCATCCAAGATGGCGTTCCTTCAATTCTGATTGGCTGATAGGATTCTATCAGCCAATTGGAATTAAGGTAGGAAAAATCTGATTGGCTGATTGAATCAGCCAATCAGATTGATGTTCAATCCGATTGTCTGATCCAATCAGCCAATCAGATTCAGCTCGCATTCTATTGGCTGTTCCGATCAGATTTTTCCCACCTTAATTCCTATTGGCTGATAGAATCCTATCAGCCAATCGGAATTGAAGGGACGCCATCTTGGATGACGTCCCTTAAAGGAACCTTCATTCAGTCGTCGGCCGTCAGGGAAGAAGGATGTTCTGCGTTGGCGGGATGAAGATGGATCCGGAAGAAAGAAGATTGAAGATGCCGCTTGGAAGATGACATCGCCCGGATGGAAGACTTCTTCAGCGCCGCCTGGATGATGACTTCATCGGATGGAAGACTTCTTCAGCGCCCCTTGGATGATGACTTCTGCCGCTCCGGATCTCCTCTTCGGTTCCTTCGGTGGTCGGATGGCTGAAGATGACTCAAGGTAGGATGATCTTCAGGGGGGTAGTGTTAGGTTTATTTAAGGGGGGTTTGAGTTAGATTAGGGGTATGTGGGTGGTGGGTTTTAATGTTGGGGGGGGTGTATTTTTATTTTACAGGCAAAAGAGCAGAATTCTTTGGGGCATGCCCCGCAAAAGGCCATTTTAAGGGCTGGTAAGGTAAAAGAGCTGGTAACTTTTTAATTTAGAATAGGGTAGGGCATTTTTTTATTTTGGGGGGCTTTGTTATTTTATTTGGGGGCTTAGATTAGGTGTAAGTAGCTTAAAATTGTTGTAATATTTTTTAAATGTTTGTAACTTATTTTTTTTATTTTTTGTAACTTACCTTTTTTTATTTTTTGTACTTTAGTTAGTTTATTTAATTGTATTTAATTGTAGTTATTTGTAGGTAATTTATTTAATTAATTTAATGATAGTGTAGTGTTAGGTTTAATTGTAACTTAGGTTAGTATTTATTTTACAGGTAATTTTGTATTTCTTTTAGCTAGGTAGTTATTAAATAGTTAATAACTATTTAATAACTATTCTAACTAGCTAAAATAAATACAAAGTTACCTGTAAAATAAATATAAATCCTAAAATAGCTACAATTTAATTATTAATTATATTGTAGCTATCTTAGGGTTTATTTTACAGGTAAGTATTTAGTTTTAAATAGGAATAATTTAATAAAGTATAGTGTAGTGTTAGGTGTAATTGTAACTTAGGTTAGTTTTTATTTTACAGGTAAATGTCTCTTTATTTTAGCTAGGTAGCTATTAAATAGTTAATAACTATTTAATAGCTATTGTACCTAGTTAAAATAAATTGAAAGATGCCTGTAAAATAAAAATAAATCCTAAGATAGCTACAATATAATTATTATTTATATTGTAGCTATATTAGAGTTTATTTTAAAGGTAAGTATTTAGTTTTAAATAGGATTAATTTAGTTAATAAGAGAAATATTATTTAGATTTATTTAATTAATATTTAAGTTAGGGGGGTGTTAGGGTTAGTGTTAGACTTAGGTTTAGGGGTTAATAATTTTATTACAGTGGCGGCGGTGTAGGGGGGGCAGGATAAGGGTTAATAACTGTATTATAGGTGGCGACGGTATAGGGGGAACAGGATAGGGGTTAATAGGTATAATGTAGGTGGCGGTGGGCTCCGGGAGCGGCGGTTTAGGGGTTAATAGGTATTATGTAGGTGGCGGTGGGCTCCGGGAGCGGCGGTTTAGGGGGTAATAACTTTATTATAGTGGCGGCGGTGTAGGGGGGGCAGAATAGGGGTTAATAGGTATAATGTAGGTGGCGGAGGGGTCCGGGAGCGGCGGTTTAGGGGTTAATACATATATTATATTTGCGGTGGGCACCGGGAGCGACGGTTTAGGGGTTAATAAATATATTATAGTTGCGGCGGGCACCGGGAGTGGCAGTTTAGGGGTTAACATATTTAGTATAGCTTGCGGTGGGCTCCGGGAGCGGCGGTTTAAGGGGTAAACACTTTATTTAGTTGCGACGGTGTAGGGGGGACAGATTAGGGGTGTTTAGACTCGGGGTACATGTTAGGGTATTAGGTGTAGACAGCTCCCATAGGAATCAATGGGATGTCTGGTAGCAGCGAACATGAACTTTCGCTATGGTCAGACTCCTATTGATTTCGATGGGATACGCCGCCTCCAGGGCGGCGGTTTGAAAACCAGGTACGCTGGTCCGGAAAAGTGCCGAGCGTACCTGCTAGTTTTTTGATAACTAGCAAAAGTAGTCAGATTGTGCCGCACACACATCTGGAGTGACGTAAGAATCGGATCAAAGCTTATGTCACTAAATTCTACTTTTGCCGGTATGTAGGGCTTGATAACTAAGGCAAATCAGCCTTGCCACTAATACGCTGCGGAATTCCAGCGTATTTGAGGTTGACGGCTTGATAACTAGGGGCCTTAGTCACCACTACCCTCCTGAATATTTTAATTTGTTTTTACTGCAAGCTCTGCCTTCCCCCCATAGTTTACCTGTTAAACACGGGAAAATATATCCTATGGCCCACATCCCCAAACTATTATTATTTACGTTTTACTTTTGAAGTAACCAAATAACTCCCCTCTTTTCCAGGTGACCAGTTAGTCTATGGTGGATATTCGTAGTAGTAAACCCAACGAATATCTTATTTCAGATATTGAGGCAATATATGTGGCTCCATTACATATGCAGTTTTTACACGTTTTTTGGTATCACATACATGGCGCGGCATATAAATGCAGCACGTATATTTCACTCGTCGGCCACAAATTGTACTCCAATAAGCTAACATAGAACCGAGTCACAAATCGGTATCACATATTCAGTGCAAGGACTTACGTGGCGAAAATTGAGAAATTTTACTCCATTTTTACCTCGCCACACAAAGGCAGTCGCAGCCAGCCTTGCGCTTGTGCTGAGTATGTGAGCACCATAACTCCCGTAACTGCCGGAAAATATTAACTAACACCTAACCCATGCGCAATATCTATCTACCTGTCAACTGCAATCCCCCGCCGCAATAACTAATAAAGTATATTAATCCCTATATCCGCCATCAAACCCACATTGCAACTAATAATTAAAGTATTAATCCCTAAATCCACCAACCCCAACATCGCAAACTACCTAATAAATATATTGACCCCTAATCCGCCATTAACCCACAACACAATAAACCTATTAAACTATTAACCCCTAAACCACCAAAGCCCACAACGCAAATAACTAATCACTAATCCCCCTAACCTAAAACCCCATAAATTAACACATTACATAAATTAAAATAAAACTAAATTACAATTAAATTAAAAAACCTAACATAACTTTAAAAATAAAAAAACTATGTTTAAATTAAGCTAAAATTACAGAAAATAAAAAAGTCTAACAATACAGAAAATAAAAAAACACCCCCTAATCTAATACTAAACTACCAATAGCCCTTAAAAGGGCCTTTTGTAGGGCAGTGCCCTAAATAAATCAGCTCTTTTCCTTTAAAAAAAGTCCCCCCTCTATCAGTAAAAACCCCCACCCACCAAACCCCCCAAAATAAAAAAAACTAACACTAAAAAACCTAAACTACCTATTCCCTCTAAAGGTGCATTTGTATGGGCATTGCCCTTAAAAGGGCATTCAGCTCTTTTAAGAAGGCCCATAACAGTAATAAAAAAAAAAAATTAAAGAAGCCTAAATCTAACAGCCAGGTTGGTACTCATGGTTCCTGAAGTCCGGGGAAGAAGGTCCTGTTCCAGGCAGTGAAGTCTTCTTCCAAGTGGCGACCGGTTCCTGAAGTCCATCGGTGAAGTCTTCTTCCAAGCGGTGACCTCTTCTATCTTCATCCAGGACCGCGGAGCCATGGAGCGTGGTGGATCCTCTTCATAGATCTCCGCCACACACTGAATAGTAAATTCAAGGTATGCGATTAAAAATGCCATCCCTTGAATTCCTATTGGCTGATTTAATTCTTCAAATTCAAATCAGTCAATAGGATGAGAGCTGGCTCTCATCCTATTGGCTGAAGACTTCACCGCCTGGAACAGGACCTTCTCCGCCGGAATTCAGGAACCGTGAGTACCAACCTGGGGGTTAGATTTAGGCTTTTTTTTAATTTTGGGGGTTTGTTTTTTTTAGATTAGGGTTATGGGCCTTCTTAAAAGAGCTGAATGCCCTTTTAAGGTCAATCCCCATACATATGCCCCTTTGGGGCAATGGGTAGTTTAGGTTTTTTTAGTGTTAGTTTTTTTTTTGGGGGGGGGTTTGGTGGGTGGGGGTTTTTACTGTTAGAATGGGGACTTAGTATTTTTTTTTTTTAAGGAAAAGAGCTGATTTCTTTAGGGCACTGCCCTACAAAAGGCCCTTTTAAGGGCTATTGGTAGTTGAGTATTAGATTAGGAGGTATTTTTATTTTGGGGGGGGCTTTTTTATTTTGATAGGAATTAGGTATATATTTTTTATTTTTGATAATTTGTTTTTTATTTTCTGTAATCTTAGGCCTAGATTTGGAGTTTTGCGTTAGAAGGGGTGCGTTAGCTACGCGTGCTTTTTTTTGGTCGCACCTTTTATATACCGCTGGTATTTAGAGTTCTCTGAAGGGCTGCGTTAGGCTCCAAAAAAGGAGCGTAGAGCATAATTTACCCCCACTGCAACTCTCAATACCAGCGGTGCTTACGGACGCGGCCAGCTTAAAAAACGTGCTCGTGCACGATTCCCCCATAGGAAACAATGGGACAGTTTGAGCTGAAAAAAAACCTAACACCTGCAAAAAAGCAGCGTTCAGCTCCTAACGCGGCCCCATTGTTTCCTATGGGGAAACACTTCCTATGTCTGCACCTAACACCCTAACATGTACTCCGAGTCTAAACACCCCTAACCTTACACTTATTAACCCCTATTCTGCCGCCGCCGCTATCGCTGACACCTGCATATTTTTTTAACCACTAATCTGCCAGTCTGTACACCGCCGCAACCAACATTATACCTAGGTACCCCTAATCTGCTGCCCATAACACCGCTGACCCCTATATTATATTTATTAACCCCTAATCTGCCCCCCACAACGTTACCGCCAGCTACCTACAATAATTAACCCCTAATCTGCCGACCGGACCTCACCGCTACTATAATAATGTTATTAACCCCTAATCCGCCTCACTCCCGCCTCAATAACCCTATAAGAAATAGTATTAACCCCTAATCTGCCCTTCCTAACATCGCCGACACCTAACTTCAATTATTAACCCCTAATCTGCCGACCGGACCTCACCGCTACTCTAATAAATGTATTAACCCCTAAAGCTAAGTCTAACCCTAACCCAATCAGCCAATCAGATTGAGCTTGTATTCTATTGGCTGTTCCGATCAGCCAATAGAATTTGAGCTCAATCTGATTGGCTGATCCAATCAGCCAATCGGATTGAACTTGAATCTGATTGGCTGATTCCATCAGTAAAAATAGCTGATCACTTTAGAGCAATGCCCTACAACTAACTAATAAATATAATATAGGGGTCGGCGTTGTTAGGGGCAGCATATTAGGGGTACATAAGTATAACGTAGGTGGCCGGGGTGTGTGGTCGGCAGATTAGGGGTTAAAAAAAGTTAATTGAGTGGCGGCGATGTGGGGGGACCTCGGTTTAGGGGTACATAGGTAGTTTATGGGTGTTAGTGTATTGTAGAGCACAGTAGTTAAGAGCTTTATGAACCGGCGTTAGCCTAAAAAGCTCTTAACTCCTGGCTTTTTTCTGCGGCTGGAGTTTTGTCGTTAGATTTCTAACGCTCACTTCAGCCAAGACTCTAAATACCGGCGTTAGAAAGATCCCATTGAAAAGATAGGATACGCAAATGGCGTAGGGGGATCTGCGGTATGGAAAAGTCGCGGCTGCAAAGTGAGCGTTAGACCCTTCAATGACTGACTCCAAATACCAGCGGGCGGTAAAAACCAGCGTTAGGAGCCTCTAACGCTGGTTTTGACGGCTACCGCAAAACTCTAAATCTAGACTTTTTTTATTTTCTGTAATTTTAGCGTTATTTAAACGTAGTATTTTTTTATTTTTAAAGTAATGTTAGTTTTTTTATTTTAATTCAGCTAGATAACGAGTTTGGCATTAGAAGTGAAAAAGCAGCGTTATGGCCCATAACGCTGCTTTTTCCCTAACGCTGCTACTACGAGTACTTTTTCAATGGGACTCCCATAGCGCCGGTATTATGAGTTTGCCTGGAAGGCCAAAAAATGAGCGGGACACCCTATACTGACAAGATCTGTACCGCCATCTAAAGTCAGTAGTTATGAGTTTTATGTTACAAATCTGTAACATAAAACTCATAACTAAAGTGTTAAAAAGTACACTAACACCCATAAACTACCTATCAACCCCTAAACCAAGGCCCTCCCGCATCGGAAACACTATAATACATTTATTAACCCCCTAATCTGCCACTCCGGACATCGCCGCCACAATTAAAATGTATTAACCCCTATTCCGCCGCTCCCCAACATTGTTGCAACTATAATAAACCTATTAACCCCTAAACCGCTGACCTCCTGCATCGCAAACACTATTTAAATATTATTAACCCCTAATCTGCTGTCCGCCCACACCGCTGCTATAATAAATCTATTAACCCCTAAACTGCAAGCCCCCCACAACGAAATATACTTAAATAAACTATTAAGCCCTAAACCAAAAGCCCCCACAACAAAATATACTAAAATAAATATTAACCCCAAAACCTAACGACCCCCTAACTTTATATTAAAATTACAATTTCCCTATTTAAAATTAAATTAAAACTTAAATAAATTAATTTGAAACTAACAATTAAACTAAGATAATTATTAAACTACAATTAAACTAACAACCAATTAAATTAAACTAAACTACACATTAAAAAATCCTAACACTACTCTAAAAAGTAAAACAAATTATCAAAAAGAAAAGAATTACACCTAATCTAATAGCCCTATCAAAATAAAAAGCCCCCCCCCCCCCAGAATAAAAAAAAACCTAGACTACAATAAACTACCAATGGCCCTTAAATTGGCTTTTTGTGGGGCATTGCCCCAAAGAATTCAGTTATTTTACCTATAAAAAAAATACAAACACCCCCCCAACAGTAAAACCCACCACCCCCACGACCAACCCCCCCAAATAAAATAACTATCTAAAAAAACCTAAGCTCCCCATTGCCCTGAAAAGGGCATTTGTATGTGCATTGTCCTTAAAAGGGCATTTAGCTCTTTTACATGCCCAGACCCTAATCTAAAAATAAAACCCACCCAATAAACCCTTAAAAAACCCTAACACTAACCCTCGAAGATCCACTTGCAGTTTTTGAAGACCGGACATCCATCCTCATCAAGCCGGGAGAAGTCTTCATCCAAGCGGGCAGAAGTCCTCAATGAAGCCGGGAGAAGTTTTCAGCCAAGCGGCAAAAAGTGGTCCTCCAGGCAGGTAGAAGCCTTCTTCCAGACGGCATCTTCTATCTTCATCCTTCCGACGTGGAGCGGCTCCATCTTCAAGACATCCAGCGCAGAGCATCCCCTTCTTTCGACGGCGACTGAAGAATGAAGGTTCCTTTAAGGGACGTCATCCAAGATGCTGTCCCTTGAATTCTAATTGACTGATAGAATTCTATCAGCCAATCAGAATTAAAGTTGAAAAAATCCTATTGGCTGATGCAATCAGCCAATAGGATTGATCTTCAATCCTATTGGCTGATCCAATAAACCAATAGGATTGAGCTCGCATTCTATTGGCTGATTGGATCAGCCAATAGGATTGCAGCTCAATCCTATTGGCTCATTGCATCAGCCAGTAGGATTTTTTCAACTTTAATTCCGATTGGCTGATAGAATTCTATCAGCCAATCGGAATTCAAGGGACACCATCTTGGATGACGTCCCTTAAAGGAACCTTCATTTTTCAGTCGCCGTCGAAGGAAGAGGATGCTCCCGCCAGATGTCTTGAAGATGGAGCCGCTCCGCATCGGAAAGATGAAGAAGATGCCGTCTGGAAGAAGACTTCTGCCCGCCTGGAGGACCACTTCTTGCCGCTTGGATGAAGATTTCCCCCGGCTTCGTTGAGGACTTCTGCCTGCTTGGATAAAGACTTCTCCCAGCTTGATGAGGATGGATGTCCGGTCTTCAAAAACTGTAAGTGGATCTTTGGGGGTTAGTGTTAGGATTTTTTAAGGGTTTACTACACTACACTAAAACTAAAATTAACCCTGCAAGCTCCCTATAAGCTCACTAATTAAACCTTTCACTGCTGGGCATAATACACGTGTGGTGCACAGCGGTGTTTAGCAGCTTTCTAATTACCAAAAAGTAATGCCAAAGCCATAAATGTCTGAATTTCTGAACAAAGGGGATCCCATAGAAGCATTTACAACCATTTGTGCCATAATTGTAAATAATTTCAATGAGAAACCTAAAGTTTGTGAAAAAGTTTGCGAAAAAGTGAAAAAAGTTTTTTTATTTGATCGCTTTTGGTGATGAAATGATGGCACGAAATATACCAAAATGGGCCTAGATACTTACATACAATACTTTTTGTTGTCTACTAAAAAATATATACATACATGTCAAGGGATATTCAGGGATTCCTGACATATATCAGTGTTCAAATATAACTATTGCTAATTTTTTTAAAAATAGTTTGGAAATAGCAAAGTGCTACTTGTATTTATTGCCCTATAACTTGCAAAAAAAAGCAAAGAACATGTAAACATTGGATATTTCTAAACTCAGGACAAAATTTAGAAACTATTTAGCATGGGTGTTTTTTGGTGGTTGTGGATGTGTAACAGATTTTGGGGGTCAAAGTCAGAAAAAGTTTTTGGTTTTTTTTTCATCATATTTTATAATTTTTTATAATAACTTATAAGATATGATGAAAATAATGGTATCTTTAAAAAGGCCATTTAATGGTGAGAAAAACGTTATATAATATGTGTGGGTACAGTAAATGAGTAAGAGGGACATTACAGCTAAACACAAACACTGCGGAAATGTAAAAATAGCCTTGGTCCCAAACGGTCAGAAAATGGAAAAGTGATGTGGTCACTAAGGGGTTAAAAGACAAAACAACCAATAGCCCTTAGAAGGGTCTTTTGTAGGCCATTGACCTAAAGCGATCAGCACTTTTTTGCTTTAAGAAAAACACTAACCCACTAAAATTACAATCACCCTACCCTTAACCCCCCAAAATAAAAAAACCCTAACTAAAAAAAAAACTAAATTACCCATTGCCCCGAAAAGGGCATTTGGATGGATATTGCCCTTAAAAGGGCATTCAGCTCTTTTGCTACAAAAAAAACAACCCCTAATCTATAAAAAAAACACCCCAAAAACTAAATCAGCCAATAGGATGAAGAGGAAAAAGCTGCCCATCATCATCGGTGAGTACAAACTTTGAGGTTAGTGTTAGTTTTTTGGATGGTGTTTTTTTTATAGATTAGAGTTTTTGTTTATTTAGGTAGCAAAAGAGCTGAATGCCCCTTTAAGGGCAATGCCCATCAAAATGCTCTTTTCGAGGAAAATGGGTAATTTAGGTTTCTTTTAGTAAGTATTTTTTCATTGTGGGGGGTTGGGGGTTTGTAATGTTAGGGGGTTAGTGTTTTTAAAGCAAAATAGCTGATCACTTTAGAGCAATGCCCTACAAAAGGCCCTATTGGTAGTTTATTTTTAGAATAGATTTTTTTTTATTTTGGGGTTGTTTTTTTTTTTTTTTTTAAGGGGTATTAGATTATGATTATTATTTTTTTAGTAATTTCGTTTTTTATTTTCTGTAATCTTTTTTGTAATGGTAGGTTGTTTTTTGTGTAATGTTAGTTTTTTTTGTTAGTTTTTTTTAAAGGTAAGATTAGGTATTTTTTTTAATTTTACAGTTTTTTTTATTTTAAGGTAGTTAGGATTTTTTTAGTTAATTTTAGGGGTATTTTAATTTGGGTTAAGGGGTTTTAAGCTAGAGGGTTTAGATATTAGTTTATAACTTTGCCATTTGGTATGATGGTGGTTTAGGGGTTAACAGTTTATTTAGGTACTTTGCAATGTGGGGGGATGGCAGTTTAGGGGTTAACAGTTTATTTAGGTACTTTGCAATGTGGGGGGATGGAGGCTTAGGGGTTAATAGTTTCTTTATGTGTGTAAGTGTACTCTGTAATGTTTTTTGATGTGTGTAGTGACACTTTTTAAATTTGGAAAGCAGTTTACCACAGTGCTTAGATCACAGTAAGGATTGAAGCATAAGAATCGATCAAAATTTCGCTGAACTTGTAATATCACCGGATTTAAAATGGATTACGAAATCGCAATTGCACTAGCGCAAAAGCACTTGTAATCTAGCCCAGTGTTATTATATAT
Source organism: Bombina bombina (assembly GCF_027579735.1). Taxonomy (NCBI): domain Eukaryota; kingdom Metazoa; phylum Chordata; class Amphibia; order Anura; family Bombinatoridae; genus Bombina; species Bombina bombina. Next base: position 136,505,374 of record NC_069506.1, read on the forward strand.
AAATGTGTTACCTCAGTTAAATGTTGATTCCATTGTATGGCACTGTCGTTGATGATCAGTTGCTGCCCTGGAGGTGCATTCAAGTCAAAGCTGCCAATCTGGTTACTCAGAACTTTTTTGTCGTGAGTAATGATCCAATTCAAAATGTCATATTGTGGTGGAGCCGATCTGTTCTCAAAATGAAACTCCTCTCCAGAGGTTGTAGTA